>NC_058083.1:491415047-491715047 GCF_014858855.1 Bufo gargarizans
TTGGATAACCCCTTTAACTTCAGAATCTTCCTCCTGGAGAGGAAGGGTGGTGCCAGCCCTGACTAGCCTTATGGAACCTCCCACTCGCTATACAACCTAGTGAGATTTGTAGTACATGCACATAATAAATGAAATACAATGATATTGACACTTCCAATGATTTGCGGTGTATTTCTGGACACTGCAAAAACACAGGCCCTGGATTCATTTATACAATACTGACAAACTTGTTGAAAATAAAGAAAAAAAAGGGAAGAGAGTACAACAAGCCCCTGAGGAACCGGTACAGAGGATGGAAGTGGTAGTGGCCCTGATGAGATGTTGTTGTCTCATGGTGTCCTATCTCAGGCTGTCGCTCCCTGGGGTTCGCTGCGGTGAATAAGTAATGATAAAGGAACCAGGCAGAGATTGGAGAACAAAGAGCATCTTTCTTTACTGAGTGCAAAAACAAATAGCAACACATTCAGCAGCAGTTCATACATAGTGCAATTCCTTCCTCCCAGATAATGGGTTATGGTGGCTTGCAATTTGGCAGAAGAAGACAGTTTGCTAGCTGACAATGTGTCTCTCTCTCTCCTGATTCTCTTCCCTACGGCTGTACTCTGGCACCTGTTCGTGTAGGTGTCCACTGTATGATGAAAGCTTTAAGCTATGCCTGTCTGAACTGTGGTGATGGTGTCTTGATGTGTTACTCAGCACCTTGCACCGGAGTCTTGATAGCTTGATTGCTTAATCACTCTGCTGACACAAATATGCCATAGTTTACAAATCTTCTGTGACCTTGGACACTGCAGTCTCTCTGTGTAAAGATGTCCTCCTAGATAAGCCACCTCTGTTTTTAATGCAAAATAAAGCTGAAATAACAACCCCCTCCCCCGAACACCCAAAAGAATCACATGGAGAAGAAATTTACAGAAATAAATAAATACATTAAATAATTGTGTAGCTCTTCTGCGGCCTGGTACACTGAAAATAAAATTCTATTTCTGTTTCGCCATGAAATGCAATATGTTTGAAAAGCAATACTGGATCATGTCACATTTCTTTTACAAATTACGCCATGAAGACATTTAAATGAAGTCCTTGTGGCCTGGCGCCAGTAAGGTGGTAGATGTGTTATACAGCCTGCAGTATACAAAAATGAATGCAAAACGTAAACTACTTGTTTCATTTTCCACAAGGTCCAAATGACCCGAATATTCCAGTTCTTGCAGTCAAGCAGCATGTTATATCCAGCTCCTCTAATATAAAAATTTCCCGTTAACCTAGTATTAATACACGGTGGCAACACAGACTGAGCTGAACACACTCGACATAGATAAATGGATTAAAATAATGAGCCGCACAGTCCTTCGATGTCTCACGAGGCACCAGTAATCATGCCTCAAATCTTGTAACTATGGATTATGATACAGCGAGCCGCAGTGGCAGTATGGAGGATGGCAGTAGTTGCGCTCACAGTCTAGACCAGGGTTGCCAACCAGAATTTTTCTGTTTTCTATGCAAATTATCCCAAAATCACGGACAGCCAAAAAAATTTATGGACAAATTGGAAAAACATAATGAATAATAAAAGATTATAAGTAATACTTGTCTATAGCTCAATATACTGGTAAGAACTCATTACCATAATTTACTCTGGCAATGATCTTCAGATAATGTCTCAGATCTTTGTCCAACTTAACAACTATGATGTTCATTTTGTATATACAGTGACACCACATTTGAGAAGAAAATCCCTTTCCAGATGATTTTTCTGATGGATCTTTCTCCCCAAATATACTCTAAGAAATGTGCTTCTTTATGGTAAACCACTCCCCATTTTGACCGAAATGCTGTATTTTAAGCAAATGTTTCAGTAGGAACATATGATTGTTGAGCAAAGGAACCTGCTGAGTGCCACTGAGATGTCAAGGTTATCAGTGAGGGGGAAAATGGAGAGGGAAAGCCATGTTAGGCTTAGGAATAGAGATGAGCGAAGTGGAATTCGATCTGAATTTCAGGAAAAATTTGATTCGCACCGAATCTGAATTTCCTCACACTTTGTGGTAACAAATCGCATTTTTTCCTAAAATGGCTGCTGCCCGTGTTAGGACATGGAGCAAGGAACTCTGGGAACGAGGGATCACCCACAATGCCATGCATGCAGCCAATCAGCAGCCAGCCAGCCCTGTGATGTCACAGCCCTATAAATAGCCTCAGACATCTTGGATTCAGGTATTTTCCAGTGTACTTAGTGCAGGCAGAGACGTCAGCAGGCTCTAGGGACAGTGCTAGGAAAGACTTAAAAACTTTTATTTAGCTGTATAGAAGTTCAGGGAAAGGATAGGGAGGAATCATTCCACAGTATTAAAGCATAACAGGGTTCAGTTGGGGAGGTTACAGCCTGGGTAATATGAACATAACTATTACACCTTGCTGCACTGACTAGGGATCCAAATTGCCATTATACAGCTCTGTAATTCCAGCAAACCGTTCTTGTTATTGGGGTGCAAGTGCTGTTTGATACAGCCATTAACAGGGTTTATTACAAGGAAATATTTATACGTCTTATTTGCCCTTGTGCGGAGCAGTTATATGTTCTAAAGCCCTTTTTGGCGTGTATTAGTGGCACAAAAAAAAGTATTTGCCGTTGTGTGGTGAAGTGAGAAAATTACAGCCCTTTTTGGAGTGTATTAGTGGCAAAAAAATATATATTTGCCGTTCAGCGGTGCAGTTATATGTTCTAAAGCCCTTTTTGGCGTGTGTTAGTGGCACAAAAAAAGTATTTGCTGTTGTGTGGTGAAGTGAGAAAATTAGAGCCCTTTTTGGCGTGTATTAGTGGCAAAAAAATATATATTATTTTCCGTTCAGCGGTGCAGTTATATGTTCTAAAGCCTTTTGTGGCATGTGTAAGTGGAAAAAAGTAAGGGCCTATTTGCCGTTCAGCGGTGCAGTTATATGTTCTAAAGCCCATTTTGGCATGTATTAGTGGAAAAAAGGGCTTATTAGCCGTTGTGTGGTGAAGTGAGAAAATTACTGACTTTTTTGGGGTGTTTTAATTTCCTATTTATTTATTTATTTGATCTAACAGTATGTCAGACAGAGAAGTGCCAGGCCCTGCACAGGGGAGTGGCAGAGGCCTAAATGTTTCTGGCGCAGGCACAGGTCGCAGCAGAGTAAGGGGGCATGGCAGCAGGAGTCGCAGCAAGAGGCCTGAGCTGAGCCTGACCGGTGTCATCTAGCGATCGTGTCTTGACCACCAACCCAGCAGTTCTTGAATGGTTGACTCGGTCATCCACTTCATTCCAAGTGACATCAGAGACCCCCAGCCAACATATTTTGGTGGGTTCGTCAGACACAACCCTTAGTTGGCATGGCCCGGGAGCAGGTCCTGTGCCCTCACCTGTCCTCAACCTGCCTCTGTCCTTTTCTGTTACCTCAGCCAGACAAGTATTATATGCTGTGGGCTCAGCTCCACTATACAGCTAGGACGAGCTACTAGAGGACAGTCAGCAGCTACTGGCCAGCCAAGATGTGGAGGAGACATAAACTTCGATGTAGCAGCTCATGCGTGACATCTGTCGTTTGCTCAGGCCCTTTGAGGAGGCCATATTATTTGTCAGTCGCCAGGACTACAGGATGAACGTCATTCCACTGCTTCATGTCCTGGAGCAGATGCTGGTAAATCTGTCTGGTCAGGGGACTGGAGACGTGGTGCCTAGATCTCACGGCCACATGAGCCCTGTGGGGGCTGAACTGGAGGAGGAGGAGGAGGACATTGGAGGACAAGCAATATGTAGCGAAATGGGTGGTTTTTATACACAGATGACAGGAAAGAGGGAGCAGGAGCAGCCAGGGGAGCTACAGAGTAATGAGGAAGACGAGGCAGAGGACCCAGACACACCGTGGCAGTATGCAGTAGAGATGGAGGCAGGGAGTCCCTCTGAGTCACTTGCACAAATGGCCTGATGCATGCTCACTTGCTTGTGTAGTGACATCCGAATGGTCAACATTCGGCTGAGGGATGACTTCTGGCTCTCCCCCTTGTCGAACCCATGCTACCGGTCCAAACTGGGGGTCTTTTTTACAAACTGAACTACTATAGAGACATCCTATGTAGTCAGTTAGCCTCTGCCTATGTGTGCCATAGTCCATCCTCTCGCAGGTCTGACCGGGGGGCCCCTCTGCACTCACGTTCCTCTGCCATGGCTGCTGTGGCAGGGTGGGTGGTAGGAGCAGTTCCAGCTCCATCAGCTGCAACTTGAGTCTAGAGTCGCAGCAGCTAGACCTGGAGCAGGACCTGAACCAGCAGGTGGTGGCATACTTGGACAGCACCCTGCCCCCCCACATTAAAGATACGCTGGACTACTGGGCAGCCAAACTGGATTTGTGGTCACAACTGGCAGAGTTTGGCCTGGAAAAGCTGTCCTGCCTGGCTAGTAGTGTGGCATCAGAACAGGTATTTAGTGCAGCAGGGGCCATTGTTACCCCAAGAAGAACTCGCCTGTCCACCCAAAATGTGGAGAGACTGACCTTTGTCAAGATGAATCAGGCGTGAATCAGCCAGGATTTTCACCCACCAATGCCTGATGCATTAGACTTGATCATCCATGCTGCCACACAAACACTTTTACAAAAGAGACCAATTTCTTCTGGCTACCTGCCTCAACTACTATTCTGATGCTGCCACCCACCTGATGCCACACATCTGATGCCAAGTGCTCCTTCTTTCACCCACCATCTTCAGCTGGTACTGGTATTGTGGTCTCCTGATGTTGCTGCCACCTCACCACTCAGGTCTCCCGATGGTGCTGCTGCCACCTCCACACTGTCATTGTGCCACCCTTTGGTCTCCTCCTGATGCTACTGCTGCCACCTCCACACTCTGTCATTGTGCCACTCTGTGGCCGCCTAATTCTGCTGCCACCTCCACACTGTCATTGTGCCACCCTGTGTCCTCCTCCTGATGCTGCTGCCGCCATCTCCACACTCTGTCATTGTGCCACTCTGTGGCCTCCGCCTGATGCTGCCGCTGCCACCTCCACACTGTCTTTTTGCCACTCTGTGGCCTCCTCCTGATGCGGCTGCTGCTGCCACAACCAGACTTTGTCATTGTGCTACTTTTTGGCCTCCTGATGCTGCTGCTGCCACCTCCACACTGTCATTGTGCCACTCTGTGGCCACCTGATGCTGCTGCCACCTCCACACTCTTATTGTGCCACTCTGTGGCCTCCTCCTGATGCTGCCGCCACCTCCAGGCTCTGTCATTGGGCCACTCTGTGGTATCCCCTTTCTGCTTCTACCTAACCACTATGTCATAGGGCCACTCTGTGAACTTCTCATGCTATTTCCACCTTCCCCACTTCATGACTCGGCCACTATTTTTTCTTTCGGCCTGGCTGACATCATCATTTATTTGATCCTTTCTCTGATCTGTCAGAAGGAAGGAAAAATGTACGACGGATCCTGTTTATGTAACAGCTGTAAGGCCTGCATGACATGGTCCCTATTTTGCATCAGAATTGACTTATGATTTGGTAGCCAAAAGCAGGAGTGGGTACAAAACACAGAAGACATGCAAATATTCCATTCATGTGTCATTTCTGTTTTGGATCCACTCCTGTTTTTTTTTGTTTTAGCAATACCGATTGATTACTGACCAAATGCTGACCGAGTGAAGGCGGATGCTCCACAGACAGAATACGTTTTTTGGGGGTTATTGTTCTGACGGATCAGAAAAAGGGCAAAATAATCAGTGACGTCAACACAAACTTACTGCTGACACCCTCTCCACTCTGTCACCGGGGCTCTACTTGTATAAGTGTTTAATAGAACAGGTTCTATAGAAATCTATGTGGAATCAGTGAATTGGTGTAAAAGGAGTGCGCTCTTTCACGCTATAGTAGGATCTTGGGCCTCTGCACGGTTCTTTATACCTGGCGTTATTTGGGCAGTTTTGGCCCCGTAACTGCCCAAATAAGTAAAGTGTCCAGTGATTCTAAGAGCGACGCCTGTCATCTACATGTCATACGGACTCACAGTATTGTTTCACTACCTATGCGTATTACTGCAAGGCACAGTGTTCTACACCACTATAAAGGCTCTCTGCAGCCAGGAAATAGCCGTTTTAACGCGATTTACCACGAAAAAATTCGGATCAAACCGAAAATTGGCGAACCAGCCAAATCAAATTTTTTTGAAATTCACTCATCTCTACCTAGGAATAAGATGGCAGCTATGCTGAGAACCAAGAATCAGAGGAGGGGTTTTGGCAAGCTGGGGTTTTGGCAAGCGAGAGAAGCCATGCTTGGGACCAGTAATGAGAGGGGAGCCATGCTGGGGTCTTGGCATGAGAGGGGAGCAAAGCTGGTGTCTTGACATAAAAGGGGAGCCATGCTGGGGACCAGTAAAGAGAGGGGAGCCATGCTGAGAACCAAGAGGTGAATCATGCTGAGAACCAAGATTTAGAGGGGTGCCACACTGTGGACCAAGAATGATGAAGCTATCTTGAACCGGGTAAGGGAGAGGCCACCAAGGGGAATAAGAAGAGGAGGGTCATGTGTGCCAGCTCTTGCAATCTCAGTACCATGTTTTAGTAGTCCTAGTCTGGGTCTGGATCAGTTTTAGATGTTGATACAAGCATAACATACATGATTAATGTGGTCTCTCTAATTATTATTGTAATGTTTTGGAGGGAGGGGGTCAGCCAAAAGAGGTTTCACTGTATATACTGTATACACTATATACTGTGATAGCCACTGTGTCTCTCCAGGACTGATTGCAGCAATTACTATATCAGGGACCAATGAGATTGATCCCTAATTTGCTCCACGTGCAAGTAAGTGTTAATAACAGTTTGGGCATGAAGACATCAATGTGGATGTTGCCGCCATTTTAGGGCTCATGTACGTGACCGTATTCTACATGTGCATTTTTTTAGGATAGCACACGGACCCTTTCATTTGCAATGTCTAATTTTTGGGACGCCTATTGATCATTAAAATTAGGACCTGTGTTCCCCTGTTTTAATGGAGCAGCGAACATGCATGTGTGCTGCCGCTACCCTCAGCTCTATGAGACTGCTGGAGAGGAGATAGCCAGCGCTTGTATCTGCTCTATGAGACTGCTGGAGAGGAGATAGCCAGCGCTTGTATCTGCTCTATGAGACTGCTGGAGAGGAGATAGCCAGCGCTTGTATCTGCTCTATGAGACTGCTGGAGAGGAGATAGCCAGCGCTTGTATCTGCTCTATGAGACTGCTGGAGAGGAGATAGCCAGCGCTTGTATCTGCTCTATGAGACTGCTGGAGAGGAGATAGCCAGCGCTTGTATCTGCTCTATGAGACTGCTGGAGAGGAGATAGCCAGCGCTTGTATCTGCTCTATGAGACTGCTGGAGAGGAGATAGCCAGCGCTTGTATCTGCTCTATGAGACTGCTGGAGAGGAGATAGCCAGCGCTTGTATCTGCTCTATGAGACTGCTGGAGAGGAGATAGCCAGCGCTTGTATCTGCTCTATGAGACTGCTGGAGAGGAGATAGCCAGCGCTTGTATCTGCTCTATGAGACTGCTGGAGAGGAGATAGCCAGCGCTTGTATCTGCTCTATGAGACTGCTGGAGAGGAGATAGCCAGCGCTTGTATCTGCTCTATGAGACTGCTGGAGAGGAGATAGCCAGCGCTTGTATCTGCTCTATTTGCTATCTCCGGCATTCCCATAGAGATTAATGTAGTTGAGGACATGCATGAGGTCCCGGTCGAGGTCCCAGTGTTGAGATCGCAGTCGATATAAGTTCTTGCAATGGCACAACCCCTATAAGGGGTTAAATATATGTTTTTCCATTTTGTACTGCAGACTAGGATCATCCACCAGCCTGGCAGACAATTGTTTCTGTCAGTCTTGTGTGAAGATTGCACAGGGGATTAGATTAGAATGTACTTCACATCAAACTCTGGAGATTGCACCCTGTGATGTTGGAGAATATGGATAGCTAGAAGAATATGCTGATGGCTGCATCTCTATCGAGTACAAAGGATTTTCTCAGGCTCAGCACATCCCCGTTAGCCATCTGTATACTCAGATATTGTGTTCACTCAGGCCTTCAAGATCTAATAATTGCAGAACTTTAATATTAGGGTTTAAATAGGTGGAAGGAAATATGTTAAAAACTGCAGATCTTTGGGGTTTGTGCTGTTCAGAGGTGTAGCTATAGGGGGCAGAAGTAGCAGTTGCACCTAGACCCTGGCTCCTAAGGGGGTTCAAAGTCTCCTCTGCCACAGGACACCAGTATTATAAATGGCTAACTCTTCCCCTTAGGTCTCATACACACCACCGTATTATGGCTCCATGCTATCTCATAGTCAGACAGAGTTACAACATGAAACACATGGGGGGGACTTTATCATTCCCTCACACCAGTTTTCTGGTGCAAAAAGTTGGAAACACACGTATGCAACTTTTTAATGCTACTTGTGGAAAAATGTTCGTGCACGTGGCGTTTCTTCGCCCCACCCCCACCTTCGCCAAAACAGGGTGTGCAGGACACCCAGACTGAGTGCCCGAACTGTAACCCACATATTTATCGGAAAGTGCCAACACAGGAATTTAACCTTGAATAACTACAGTCCAATGTGGTATATCTTCTATGTAATAGCCTGCCTACATTCAATGCGCTGCCTGTGCGGTTCATAGTGCCCCCTGCACTGATGAATGGCAGGAAAAGTCTAAGGCCTCTTACACACGACCGTTTTTTTTCCCATTTATATGCCGTTTTTTGCGTATACGGAACCATTCATTTCAATGGTTCCGCAAAGAAAACGGAATGTACTCCGTATGCATTCCGTTTCCGTATTTTCGTTTTCCCGTTCCGTTGAAAGATAGAACACGTCCTATTATTGCCCGCAAATCATGTTCCGTGGCTCCTGTCAAGTCAATAGGTCCGCAAAAAAAACAGAACACATACAGAAATGCATCCGTATGTCTTCTGTATCTGTTCCGTTTTTGCGGAACCGTCTATTGAAAATGTTATACCCAGCCCAATTTTTTCTATGTAATTACTGTATACTGTATATGTCATACGGAAAAACGGAATGGAAAAACAGTACAGAAACGGAAACACAACGCAAACATAAAACGGAACAAAGGATCCATGAAAAACGGACCGCAAAACACTGAAAAAGACATAGGCGTCCTGCTCACGACCGTTTGGCTTTTTCAGTGTTTTGCGGTCCGTTTTTCATGGATCCTTTGTTCCGTTTTTTGTTTCTGTTGTGTTTCTGTTTCCGTTCTGTTTTTCCGTATGGCATATACAGTATACAGTAATTACATAGAAAAAATTGGTCTGGGCATAAAATTTCCAATAGATGGTTCATCAAAAACTGAATGGATACGGAAGACATACGGAGTACATTCCGTATGTGTTCTCTTTTTTTGCGGACCCATTGATTTTGAATGGAGCCACGGAACGTTATTTGCGGGCAATAATAGGAGATGTTCTATCTTCTAATGGAATGGAAAAACGGAAATACGGAAACGGAATGCATACTGAGTACATTCCGATTTTTTTGCTGAACCATTGAAATGAATGGTTCTGTATACGGACTGTATACGGAACGCAAAAAATGGCCCATAAACGAAAAAAAACAAAAACGTGTGCAGGAGGCCATACGGTCGTGTGAAAGAGGCCTAAGTCATATTGGTACACCATAGACTTTTTCCAGGGTGCTGGTGCCCACAGAGAGGGCTCTGAGTGCCGCCTCTGGCAACCGTGCCATAGGTTCGCCACCACTGTCCTAGGGGATGTAACACGGGGAGAGTTTTTTTTTTATAGAGAAGGATTTAGGTGTTCTTGTAGATCATAGACTAAGTTACAGCATACAATGTCAATCAGCTGCTTCTAAGGCCACCAAGATATTATCATGCATTAAACGAGGCATGGACTCGCGGGGCAGGGATGTAATATTACCACTTTACAAAGCGTTGGTGCGGCCTCATCTGGAATATGTAGCTCAGTTCAGCAGCTGGAAAAAGTACAAAGGAGAGCGACTAAACTGATAAGAGGCATGGAGGGTCTTAGTTATGAAGAAAGATTTAAAGAATTTCATTTATTTAGTCTTGAGAAGAAACGTCTAAGGCCCCTTTCGCACGGGTGAGTTTTCCGCGCGGGTGCAATGCGTGAATTCAACGCATTGCACCCGCACCGCATTGCACTCTGGACCCATTCATTTCTATAGGGCTGTGCACATGAGCGGTGATTTTCACACATCACTTGTGCGTTGAGTGAAAATCGCAGAATGCTCTATTTTGTGCGTTTTTCACGCAACGCAGACCCCATAGAAGTGAATGGGGCTGCGTGAAAATCGCAAGCATCCGCAAGCAAGTGCGGATGCGGTGCGATTTTCATGCACGGTTGCTAGGAGACGATCGGGACCCGATTTTTATTATTTTCCCTTATAACATGGTTATAAGGGAAAATAATAGCATTCTGAATACAGAATGCAAAGTACAATAGGGCTGTAGGGGTTAAAAATAAATAAATAATTAAACTCACCTTAATCCACTTGTTCGCGCAGCCGGCATCTCTTCTGTCTTGTTGTGTGAGGAATAGGACCTTTGATGACGTCACTACAGTCATCACATGGTCCATCACATGATCTTTTACCATGGTGATGGTCATGTGACGGACCATGTGATGAGCGTAGTGACGTCATCAAAGGTCCTATTCCTCACACAACAAGACAGAAGAGATGCCGGCTGCGCGAACAAGTGGATTAAGGTGAGTTAATTTTTTTAAAAAAATTTTTTAACCCCTCCAGCCCTATTGTACTATGCATTCTGTATTCAGAATGCTTTTAGTTCCCCTTATAACCATGTTATAAGGGAAAATAATACAATCTACACAACCTTGAACCCAAACCTGAACTTCTGTGAAGAAGTTCGGGTCTGGGTACCACATTCAGTTTTGCACCCGCGCATTGCACCCGCGCAATAAAAACTGAACAACGGAACGCAATGGCAGTCAAAACTGTCTGCAATTGCGTACCTACTCGCGCGGGTTTGCCGCAATGCACCGGGACGCATCTGGACCTAATCCGGACACGCTTGTGTGAAAGAGGCCTAAGGGGGGCCATGATTAATCTATACATATATATATAGGGGCCATACAAAAAATACGGTGAAAAACTGTTCCATGTAAAATGCCCTAAAAAAACAAGGGGCACTGCCTCCGACTGGAGAGGAAAAAGTTCAGTCTCCAGAAGCGTCAAAGCTTCTTTAATGTAAGAACCATCAATCTGTGGAATAGACTTCCTCAGGACGTGGTCACAGCAGGAACAGTTTTAAAAAGGGCTTAGATGAATTCTTAAAAGAAAACGACATTAATGCTTATGAAAATGTGTAGAAATCTTAGTTTCATTTCCTTCTGGGATTCGCGTCCCCACACATCCCTTGGTTGAACATGAAGGACTTATGTTTTTTTTAAACCGTATTAACTATGTAACTATCATCATCCCCAGATAAAGCCACTCACACTGAAATGTGCGTTGTGGTGGACATCGTTTGCAGCGGTCCTGTCCCTATGGTTTAGTATTTGTTTTATTGAGATGCCCTAGTAATTGACCATTATGATTCGCACTTTATTATGTGTCCTGAACTGGTTCACATGCTTTGGGCCATGTCTTATATTTTTCACTCTGGATTTGTGGAACATGTTACATACTGTGACCATGCAGAGACATCATAATCTGTGTGGCTCATTTTTAGGCCTCCTGCACACGGCCATATTTGTTATCCTTGTGCTAGCCGCATTTTCTTGCGGATAGCGCACTGATACATTAATTTCTATGCGGTCGTGCACTAATCCATGTTTTTTTGCAGATCTGTGTGGTCATTGGAAAAATTATAGAATATGCCGTATACTGGTGCGTATTGCACATGAGAATAGTCCTCTCTATTGATATTTTTGCAAGGTATTAATTATAGTACCTGGTAAATTTCTAATTACAACCTAACAATCCACCTTACATTTGAATTACGCTGTATTTATTTAACAGGTTTTCTAGCACTTTTTAACTGATGACCTATCCTCTGGATAGGAGGATCTTCCACCAGTATATGATCGGTGGGGCTCTGACACCCGGGACCCCCGCTTATCAGCTGTTTGAGAAGGCACCAGCACTTCTGTGAGCGCCTGGCCTTCTTGCATCTTACCCTACACAAGTGCTGTCATGTTCATAGGAACATGTGAAGTGAATAGGGCTGAGCTGTGATACCAAACACAACCACTATACAAAGTATGCTGCTGTGCTTCAAAAGCGCAAAGCACATAGTAGCGCCGGTGCCTTCTCAAACAGCTGATTGTCGGGAGTCCCAAGTATTGGATCCCCACCAATCAGATGCCGATGACCTATCCAGAGGAATCCACTGTTCAGCGTGGTGTCCTGGCAGCAGACTCAGCGAATGAGGCGCATGCGCCAGCTGTCTGCGCACTTCGCTCGCGGGCACTGACCAGTGGATCCAGGGTGCATGCGCGAGATTACGGCACACCATCGGCAATGAGAGGAGTGAATAATCAACAGTGGGGCAGTGCTGGGCTCCTAGAGAATGGGTGCGGCTGGGCACCAACTGCCAGAGGGACAGCCCCTTGGGCACATTACTGAGGTAATTAGCATATTAATAAAAAGCGATTTAAAAAACAAAAAAAAATGACAAGACAGATGACAGTAATACTGGTATATTTTAAAACAAATCGAGGAGACTGATGTGGTGATGTCAAAAGCTCTGTTACTAAAATCCATCTGACAGAATCCCTTTAAAGCTCCGTTCTAGAGATAGGTCCAGGTCCCAGAGTTGGGACCCACATCTATCTGACATTGGTAGCATATCCTAGCAATATGCCACCAATGTCTCAGTTGGGACAACCCCTTTTAGACCTTGCTCCATTTTTATTCAAGTAAACTGGAATTGGCATAAAATATTGGAATAAAATGGATATTAATGTTACATATTTTATTTTTGTAGTCCTTATGTCCAAAGTTCCCCCATAAAAACAAGCAAACACAGCATTGCAAAATCAGCACATTGTGTCATGTGTATGTTGTTTTTTCCCATTTCTAAGTTTCCCCACGCCGTTGGCATCTATCTCAGTAAGGCATCACGGAGAAGCTTTCCAGAGTTCCTGGCAGCGAGACATTAGTGCCATTCCAGCAAAAGCAGATGCCAAAATGTCGTAAGTGACTTCATTTGACATGCTCATTTAGTGGTACATTTCAGTTTCCAGGACAACTATGCAGATCTACCGCACACGGCTCTGTATTCTTGTCTATGGAACACTTTTGTCATCTCGGGATTTGCTATCATGGCCATTTCTCCCGTGTCTTGGCTCACCTTTTCTAATGGGTTTGCATAACCTTTTAATAATGCATGCAAATAATGGTCTGAAGAAACACTTTGCTACTAAATTTGGCCCAGATAACGTGTTGTGTACATAAGTGACACGGGGAAAGAGGAAGTGAGTGTGGCAAGTACATTTGGCATGAGCCAGTGCACGGAGCCCACAGGAGCCGAAATACATATATAGACACATTTCTCTAGTACCTTGACTAAAACGGGCATAGTTATAGTTATAAAAAGTAAAATCTGAATATAAAATTACTCCCATAGCATTAAATTCAAAGGTTATATTTAAACTAATACCCAATTTTGATACGATTAATAACTCTGAGGTTCTTAGCAAATATATATTAATCAAAACACATCTGTGCCCACCTACCACGGCAAAGTGATCTAAATCCATGCAGGAACTTACTTACTTTAATACCTTTACTTATCATCCTTCAGGCAGCACACAAAAAGGGTTAATGTCCCGCACCGCCAATTAAGTGAGGTGAGGCGATCGCCTCAGGCAGCACAGCCCTGGGGATAACAGGAGGGCGGAGGCAGGGCTGTGGGAAATGAGCACTTCCATTGTGGAAACTCTCATCTCTCTATATCCAACTGTATCTCTGTCCTCAGGACATCAATACAGTTGGATGCTGCTGCAGGGTAGGAGAGAAGCGTCTCCCTTCCATGTTCCTCTGATAGGATGCAGGCACTAGGCCTGAATCCTCTCAGAGACCGGCGCAGGCGGCGTGATGACATCATTATCATTATGCCGCCTGAGCCGTGCACACAAGCCGGATGAGGCTTGCATCGGATCGCTGACAGCCGCATGGAGGTAAGTATTAGTGTTTATTAATATTTTATTTGGCACAATGCAGGAGAGTAACACTATGCAGCTTCTAGGGGCACTAAGAAGGGTCATTTCTTACTGGCACATTATGGGGGGCAAGAGGGGAAAGGAGCACTATGGGGGCATCAACTGAGGGCACAAAGAAGGGGTATTTTGTGCTGACACATTATGGGGGGCACTATGGGGAAGAGGGGAGGGGAGCACTATGGGGGCATTAACTGAGGGCACTAAGAGGGAATCTACTGCGGGCTCTGTATAGGGGCATTTTATCATGAGGCATTATGGGGGCACTATGGGGAAGAGAGAGAAGCACTATGGGGGCATTTACTTGGGGGCATTTTTTACTGGTTCATTATGGGGGCACTCTGGAGAAATAAGCGAGGAGCACTATGTGGACATCTACTGGGGAAACTATATAGGGATATTTTATACTGGCACATTATGGGAGCATTATGGAGAAGTGGGTGAGAGAGGCACTATGGGGGCATTATAAAGGGGGATTTTATACTGGCACATTATGAGGGCACTATGGAGAAGTGGGGGAGAGGAGCACTATGGGGGCATCTACTGGGGGCATTATATAGGGGCATCTTATATTGGTACATTATGGGGGCACTATGAAGAAGGGGGATAGGAGCACTATAGGGGCATTGACTTGGAGGCATTATATAGGGGTATTTTATACTGTCACACAATATGGGGGCATTATGGGGACATTAGCTCAACTGGGGGCACTAAGAGGTGGTATTTTTTGTCCTGGCACACAGAACAGGGGCATTTTTTGTACTGGTGCACATACAGGGGCATTTTCTACTGTCACAATATAAGGAGAATTATTTCTACTTGGGGGGGGGGGGGGGGGGCATTATGGTTGGCTTTATTACTACTGGGGACTATGGGGTGCATGATTACCAGTATGGGCACTATGGTAGCATTATTACTTCAGGGGCACAGTGGGGACATGTGTGAAATGCTTGGTATTACAGAATTAGTTTTTCCCCCATCGGGTGTTCCATGGGATGATTGATCTGAGGTTTATCCTGGAGTGTTCCTGGAGAGTTATCTCATATGCAGGGAGTGTTCGCAGCAGTGTGTGTTACAGGACATGTCCCTTTTGAAAAGTGCTGGTTTGGCTGTTACAAGCAGAGTTATTACCTTCAGGCCTGTAGGCAGTGTCTCCATCTCAGGAGGCAGCCATTTTGATGCAGATCTCAATGCAGAAGTGTAGTTCTGCATATGTGCAAGATCTTGCTGGAGTGTTGGCTTTCAGCTTGTGTTTTGTGCACAGCGGAATCACAGCAGCTTTACTGTATCCTGTGTCCTGAAATGGGTCATATGTAGCTTGTGGTGTATGTGTGAGAAAATTAAGTTGTTGGGGACATACAGAACTCTTCAAAGAATCCTATAAAGCTAATTATAGAATGTGCACCAACCGTGGACAGCCTGTTCCTGAAAACAATGTAGAAGATATCTCTACCGTTTGTCTCCCAGCTGAAGCTCCTCCAGTGCAGACACGGGGCACAGAGGTTTTTGAATGGTTGAGGGGCCGTTTACACGGGTTGACAATTGAACAGATCATCGCTAACCAGCGTCACTAGTAGTGCTCGTTAGCAATAATCTGGCGACTGGCAGTGTAAGCGCTCGTTCATCGGGTAATTGTATATTTTGTGCCGCACAAAAGATCTTAGTTTCCCAGTGGCAGATTGAGGTGTGTAAACAGGATCTGCTGCCAGAAAACGAAAAGACAGTAAGGGGAAGAGCGATGGCATTAGCGATCGCTCCTCCCTATACTCTGGAGGAGCTGGAGGATATGTAAATGCACCGGTCTTCTCCACTAGTGATCAGCAGATTGTCGGGAAGGAACAGAACCTTCTCGACAATCTGCTAGATCGTCATCCCGTGTAAAGGTACTATTAGATCTCAGTGGTCAGAAGCTTTTGCTCTGCTCATTTCTGCTCATACATCTGAAAGACCATTGTTAACTACAACTCCTTTTATCTTCTCTCCTGCTTCATCTTGTCTCTCTGGATGTGGACTCTGAGGGAGAATTGATATCTGATCAGGGAGATTCTGAAGATGTTTGTTTCATAACGATAGCATACCTTCATTATTAAAAGCTTTGGAAGCTGAATTGGAAACATACGTTTCTAAAGAATAAGCCCAAAAGGGATAGATTAAAAAATTAACTACGGTGTTGCCTGAAAGGGATGTATGGAAGGAAGGTTGACCCAGCCAGATCAGGAACATGAAGTGGGAGCTAGATTAAAGCAGGGTTTGTTACAGATCTTGCAGTCTCTGCTCAGTGGAACCCCCCTAAGGTAAATATCCCATTGGCCAGTTTGGCAACGAAGACTTTTTTCTGGCAGTAGATTATTCCCTGTTTAGGGACCCTGAGGACAGGAAGAATAATTCCTTTTTCAGGAGTCTTTTCAAGAGTGTATGTAGTGCCAAAGCCATAGTTGAGACGGAGGCTGTATCTAGACAAATACCTTCTCAAGAAGAAATTGAAGATGGAGAATATCTGCTTGGATGACTGATTCAAATACACTCCCACAGAGGAATAATTTGCAACTCAGTAATCAGTTACCAAAAGTCAATACTATTAGTGTCTCGCGCAGACGCAGTACCCACTGAGGGCTGCGCCAGTGCGATTTGCTGGAGACTGAGGGCAGGGCGAGCATCGGACGTCACTGGGCTCGGCGCATGCCCAGTGACGACGATGAAGCTCTTGCCCTCAGTCTCCAGCAAATCGCACTGGCGCAGCCCTCAGTGGGTACTGCGTCTGCGCGAGACTTCGCTCGGCCGTCAGGAAGGGAGAGGAGAGGGATGAGACGCTGTGGGCGGTTAGGGATTAAGGAGGAAGGCGTTTTGGGCACTGCAGGGGGGCGTTACTGGGCACACAAAGGGGAACATAACGCCCCTCTGGGCACCTTCAGGATTAATTAGCATAATTATAAAAGCAAAACTACTGGACGGGTTACAGTATAGAACAGCAAAGCCGATTCAAGGTAATCTGTGGAGCATGACTGGTTTAAAATCTGAATTTGTGTTATGAGAGGTGACAGAATCCCTTTAAGCTCTCACAGGAGTGGATCTCTGAAATCAAGGTGGATTTGACTTCTAAGGTCCCAAAACCAAGTGCCAGTCAGGACTGCTATAAGAGTTTGAGGAAGTTTGACCTCATCTAAAGAAGCCGTACCATGAACATTAGTGCACATTTGCATATTGCAAACCAGCATTCGTACAGGATGAAACTGGTATCTATCAACTCTTGTTCGTCTAGTAAAGATCAAGCTATAAACTCGGGAAGACCTGTCTTGATGGCTATGTCTGAGAAACATGGCACAGGGCAGATTATGTCTGGCTTTTCCAGTAAGGGTCCATTCACACAGTCCGCAATTTCGTTCCACATTTTGCGGAACGGAATTGCGGACCCATTCATTTCTATGGGGCAGCACGGTGTGCTGCCCGGATACAGGATTGCGGACCCGCACTTCCGGGTCTGCAATTCCGTTCCTGAAAAAAATAGAACATGTCCTATTCTTGTCCGCAATTGCGGACAAGAATAGGCATATTCTATTAGTCCCGGCAATGTGCGGTCTGCAAAATGCGAAACGCACATTGCCGCTGTCCGTGGTTTGCGGATCCGCGGATCTGTGGATCTTCAAAACACACACAGTTGTGTGAATGGACCCTAACTCTGACAATGAATGTCTCAAACACAGGTTGGAGGGCACACTTACGCATTCTATGGGTTCAGGGGAGGTGGTCTCCAGTCTCCACAAGAGAAGTATCTGTGGCCCAATATCAGAGAGCTGGAATATCTAACACTTAATTAGAGCATACACAAGAACAAGTCAGTGGTGGTGCGAACAGATGATATTGCCGCCATATGCTACATCAACAAACAGGACAGGACTCGCTCTGCCCCAGGGAACAGTCAATACAAATTATGGATTGGACAGCAGAATGTCAAACAGTAGACAGCCATCCGCATTCAAGGTGCTCTGAATCTTCAGACAGATCAGTTAAGAAAGTCACAGTTGAACTAGGGAGAATGGTGGGACCCTGGACATTAGGGAAGGATCCACATGGGATTAAGGTCATCCCTAGGTGGTTTATGCTATTTGTTTTGGCGGGAATTTTTCCCGCCTTTTTTACTGTTGCCATGTCCAGGCAGATTGCCTGGGATGGCAACGTGGTTTCGATTGGGTCACCACCATTTGGGTAATTCTGCCCTGTAGTGGCAACCCTTATTTTATTGGCTGATATTTTAGCCAATGGATATCTTTGTTTATGTTGTCAAGGCTGTGATTGGCTGGTCAGGTTGAGCTGGTGCGGATAAATATGTGGGCGCAGGTGAAGCTCGGGTCCGTACCTCATCTGTGAAGGAAGAAGCATCGCTGCCTCGCCCGCCCTTCCCGATAGGCTGTCGTTTTTATTTTTATTTTAGGCTGGGGTATGAGTTGTTTGATAAGCTGCAATTTTTGAGCTTGAGCTTATGGCTGAGCTCGTGCTTTGTTGTATATAAGTTTAAATGAATGTTTAAATTGAGTTGGTAATGTTAAATTATTAATTTATAATGAGCTTGAGCTTATGGCTGAGCTCGTGTTTTGAGTTCAATTGAATTTTTTAATTGAGTTGTTAATGTTAAATTATTAATTTAGTAAAAAATATTTTCCAATCAAATTGGCTGGTTTCAGTGTTTTTATTAATATTATTAGGAATATGTTAAGTGGGGTATGACCTTTCATCCCAAGGGCTCTCAACAACTGCATTTTCGAAACAGATTGTACTCAGATGGGGTGCCCATCACTTACATGTAGTGGTGACAGCCTCCAATACCAAGCTCAAGAGGGTGTGTTTTCTGAATCCAGCAAATCACTCAGAGAATAGATGGCCTGTCTTCAGTTGAAAAGTAATTTTCACATAAGTTTTCCTCCACTTTCCCTCATATCCCAAGTCCTCACTAATAAAGCATATAGTAGAATTTGGAAAAAAAAATCCATCACAATATACACTTCTCATTTCCATGGTTATGATCACCCTGCAATCCAGTAGTGGAGCACCAGCCTATGTGAGCTCCCACAGTCCACAGAGCTGGACACTTTTTCCTATAGTGCGCAAGCACGGCCACTGCTGATGGATTGCAGGGTGGTTGTGCAATGAGCCGGACCGTGGTACGGTTAGGCGGACGCCAAATTATGCAGTGGGTCCGGATATGGGTATAGAAGTCTATAGTTTTTGTTTGTGATGCCAATTGCAACGTGCGCAGGGTACTAACACAGGGCCCTTTAAGGTGTTGTAACTGACGTACCAGGCTAGGAATGCCAGAGTGGTATAATGTCTCTGTGTGATAGTAGTAATGGGGTCAACGGTGTCTCCTACCTAGGTACGGCTGGACTCCTGGATCCTGGCTCACTTACGATAAAATGAGTGTGTTGCTAGTAGGAGTAATTGAGGGATTTGCAGCAATAATTGAGATCCAGACTTGGAATAAAGTTCAAACTTGTCTTTACTGGTTGCAGCTTTAATCCATGCGAGATACAGCAATAGTCTTGGGTCCCAGCAGGTATTGGCAATGTGTGGCAGGAATCTATCTTCTGCTCTATCATGTGCCTGGAGCTCTTTGCAGGATAAGTCGTCTGCTTGTGGCTCTGTAATGTGGCAGGAATTAATATCTTCTGCGCTTACTATCTTCTGCTGTATGGGGACTGACTAGCTGAGGAGGAATTTGGCTTCTCCTGGTCTCTGGACGGTACTCACAGTTGTGCTCACAGGGTATGCTTCTTTCTGGAATACTGGAGGTGGCTGCTTGCTTTCACCGGCTGAGGCTACAAGGCTCAGACTGGGAATGATGATCAATTGTCTCAACCGAGACAAGATCCTGGCTTTGGATCCCTATAACTGGGAGCTCCTACTCGCACAGCCTCCCCCTAGCCGGGGTTGCTGGCACACTGACTTAACTTCCTTCCCCACCCATGAGGCAGGATGTGGGAACATTCCACACCTTCTCACAGGGGGGAAAGCTAAACTGGAATGTACTATTCCAGCTCAGAAATACTAAACTGAACTAAGTCTCTGCTAAACATTGCTGCCACCTGTTTGTGAACATAAATTTACATTTAACAGGGCTTATATTGCACATTTGTGAGAATATTAGATAAAATCACACTAGAAGATGACAGTATAAATATACTTAGGGTCCATTCACACGTCCGTTGTTTCTTTCCTGATCTGTTCCGTTTTTTTGCGGAACAGATCTGGACCAGTTCTGAACCCATTCATTTTCAATGGGTCCTGAAAAAAATCGGACAGCACAATGTCAGATTTTTTTCAGGACCCATTGAAAATGAATGGGTACAGAACTGGTCCAGATCTGTTCCGCAAAAAACGGAACAAATCAGGAAAGAAACAACGGACGTGTGAATGGACCCTAAAAGAGTTTTGTAACATAACTCTGGGATGTTACAGTCGTAACTATGGAAACAAGTAGTGTATAATGTGATGGGGAAATCAATCCATCCAGGAATGGAAGCAATATGGACAATCACAATATATTAGTAAGTGCCTTGTATTAAGGACCTTTCACTACAGCATAAACTAAAAACTAACTAGATCAGTGGGCAGAGCAGCGCCCAGGGGTCCCCCTGCACTTACTAGAATGCCTGGGCGCCGCTCCGTTCGCCCCGGTATAGGCTCCGGTGTCTGCGCTCCCTCTGACTGATTTTTTGTAGGAGGCGTGTCCCTTGCTGCAGCACTGGCCAATCGCAGCGCACAGCTCATAGCCTGGCTATGAACTGTGCGCTGCGATTGGCCAGCACTGCAGCAAGGGACACGCCTCCTACAAAAAATCAGTCAGAGGGAGCGCAGACACCGGAGCCTATACCGGGGCGAACGGAGCGGCGCCCAGGCATACTAGTAAGTGCAGGGGGACCCCTGGGCGCTGCTCTGCCCACTGATCTTCAATCATCTGAACAAGAGAAGTTTCATTTATTGGATTATTTAAAAGGAAGGAATGCCTGTACTTACAAAGGACTGTTTCCTTCAGGTTGGCTGACCAGCTCTTTATACAGAGACATAAAAGCCAGCAAAACTACACTGGCTGCTTGGATCAATAATACTACTAGGTCTGCTTTTCAATCTGAAGTACTCCAGTTATCAGGTGGAGTTATACTCAACTCAGTCCAGTGCAGTCACTTGGGCAAGTAAAAAAAATAAAAAAAGGAGCAGTGGATCAAATTTGCAGGGCCGCTACATGATCTTCTCCATGCACCTTTATAAAATACTGCAAACTGGTTGTATCTGCAGCTTACGATTAAGCCTTTGACAGACAAGTGCATATTAAAGGGGTTATCCAATTTCACAAACAGCCCCCCCCCATGTGCCAGGCCCCTCTGAGGGAATATACTTACCCTGCTCCCTGCGCCAATCCTGGTCCCCGCACCGCTGCTTCTCCCTGTACACGGATAAAAGCATCCGCTGTCGGGGGGAGCATCCAATGGCAGGCGGGTACGGGGACGAGCCTCCTTAGCATCGTGGGTAAGCGGCGCGTGGAGCAGGGTAAGTATATTCCCTCTGAGGGGCCCGGCACATGGGGGGGGGGCTGTTTGTGTAATTGGATAACCCCTTTAAGGCTGCGACTTCTACTCCCTTCTTGTTTAATACAGCTTTTTATATCCCTTTGTGTGTGCTGCCTCAGAAATCTGCTTATGTAGTACTCCAGAGTGGGCACTACACACTGCTACTGTTTCCAATGGCTAACAAATAATATCATCTGTGTATTTGATTGCAGGTCCTTTGATATTGTGCCTTAATAACATTGCTATGTAACTTATGTATTGTATTGCATGCATTGCTCCTGGTTCACCAAGAGATGGCAGTGTATCTGTCAGAGAGATCTTTAGATAGAATAGAACTTATCATTCCATTCTCCCACTTTTTTGCAGAAGTTGGCTAGTCCTACCAAAGGAAGGGTTGCAAGAAGCTATGGGAGTAGAGAGAAGAATGGGAAAGAGACAACATATGGTGCAGTGAGGAGATCATTCCCCCTCCTGCAGCAGGGGTCTTCCAGGTAAAGCAGCTCATAGAGTACCAAGATTCTTTGCAGTTTATAGACTATTACGAGGGGGTCAACTGCCAAAGGCACCCCACTCAAAGGTACCATTACTGTCATAAAGTCCTGTAACCAGATTGAAGCCAGAGATTACCTGAGTAGAGAGAGAAAGAAAGGTATCCAAGTTTGCCTGCCAGTTTACACTAAAACCTGCTGGAGCCAAGAGAAAGATCAAGTATTGTCTGGATGCAAGTTTATTCAAGTAAAACTGTTGAACTTTACCAAGTCTGGGCTCGACTTATTCTCCACCTACAACTTTTCCCTTCAAATGCTGCGGAGAGTAAGCCTAGGGAGCCACGGTATCCAGGTAGGAGCACCGTGGCACGTAGACTATTGAGGCCACATCACCCACTCTGCATTTCCTACACACTTGGACCCTGTTCATGCCCTGGAGGATATGTATCTTTCCTTGAATCCAAAGAACGCACATATATGCTTTCCTTAAAAAGGAATTACTTGCTTGAAAAAACATGTCAGCCTAGTGGGTGTGCATTCCGTTATAGGGGTAGTTAATTATGCTGATTTACTAATGATTTGTCTTCTGTGCGAGATGGGAGGAGAAAGACATTAACCCTTTGTGTGTGCTACCTTTGGACTCAAGAAAAGTGGGAAACTACATTCAGGAGAGCAGAACCTGCACATATTACTACACTATTTGTTACCTCTTTGTGCATTTAAGCATTCAATGAGAGGAAGAGTAAACTCAGCTATACACTGATAAGCAAAAGGGTAATAATTTTTTGAACTTTTGACTTTTAGGTTCCATATCTCACCATCCAGTACAGCTTCGAACGTGAGACAACCATCATTTTATAGACAATCATCTTGGCTATCTCATACATAAATTGGACTTGCAACTCTTTAGCATATGATTAGTTCTGCAGATTATTGTCATGTAACTGCATTGTTACTGTTTTGCTCCTGGTGGTGGAACAATCTTTTTCTTCTTGTATACTACAAATTACAACCTGTTCTCACTTTTCCTAATAGCTCAGTCTGTTATTAGGTTGAAAACAGCATCATCCAGCTCATCGATAGTGGTGTCTCGGCCAAGAAAATTGCCAAACTGCCTTATGTAAGAGCCATGACAGTTGGACGGATAGGAAATTAAGTCTGTCCATCCATTCCAAAACCAAGAGGTAGACGTCCAGGCAAAATATTGGAGTCAACAAGTCGGCTCATCACGAGGTCTATCAGTTCTGGTGTGAAAAATGCAGCACATGAGACGATGATGCTAGGGGTCCCTTTAAGAGCGAAAGTTACTTGTTTTGTTGTGATGCCAGTTGCAGTGAAGCAACAAGGGCACAGGGCCCCTTTTAGTGATATGGTGGTACCCAGGTGTAGGAATGCCAGAGTGGTGTAGGGTGGCCAAAATGTCCCTTAACCCCTTAGGGACTCATTTTCACCTTAAGGACAATTTTTTGCTAATCTGACCAGTGTCACTTTATGTGGTGATAACTTTAAAACGCTTTGACTTATCCAAGCCATTCTGAGATTGTTTTTTCGTCACAGATTGTACTTCATGACACTGGTAAAATGGAGTAAAAAAAATTCATTTTTATTTATAAAAAAAAATACCAAATTTACCAAAAATTTTGAAACATTTGCAAATTTCCAAGTAAAAATTTCTCTACGTCTATAATACATAGTAATACTTACAAAAATAGTTATTACTTTACATTCCCTATATGTATACTTCATGTGTGGATCATTTTGGGAATTACATTTTATTTTTTGGGGATGTTACAAGGCTTAGAAGTTTAGAAGCAAATCTTGAAATTTTTCAGACATTTTCAAAAAAACACTTTTTGAGGACCAGTTCAGTTCTGAAGTCACTTTGTGAGGCTTACATAATAGAAACCACCCCAAAATGACCCCATTCTAAAAACTACACCCCTCAAGGTAACCCTTTAGGCGTTCCACAAGAATTAAAGGCAAATGGAGATAACATTTCTGAATTTAGATTTTTTGTCAAATTTTCCATTTTAATCCATTTTCCAGTAACAAAGCAAGGGTTAACAGCCAAACAAACTCAATACTTATTGCCCTGATTCTGTAGTTTATAGAAACACCCCATATGTGGTTGTAAACTGCTGTACGGGCACACGGCAGGGCGCAGAAGGAAAGGAATGCCATTTGGTTTTTGGAAGGCAGATTTTGCTGGATTGGTTTTTAGACACCATGTCCCATTTGAAGCCCCCTGATGCACCCCTAGAGTGGAAACTCCAAAAAAGTGACCCCATTTTGGCAGTTTTGTTGGTACTATTTTAGGGTACATATGATTTTTGGTTGCTCTACATTACACTTTTTGTGAGGCAAAGTAACAAAAAATAGAAATTCTGAAATTTCATCTCCATTTGCCATTAAATCTTGTGGAACTCTTAAAGGGTTAACAAAGTTTGTAAATCTGTTTTGAATACCTTGAGGGGTGTAGTTTATTAAATGGGGTCACTTTTTGGAGTTTCTACTCTAGGGGTGCATCAGGGGGCTTCAAATGGGACATGGTGTCAAAAAAACAGTCCAGCAAAAATTGCCTTCCAAAAACCACATGGCGTTCCTTTCCTTCTGCTCCCTGCCGTGTGGCCATACAGCAGTTTACGACCACATATGGGGCATTTCTGTAAACTACAGAATCAGGCCAATAAATATTGAGTTTTGTTTGGCTGTTAACCCTTGCTTTGTTACGGCAAAAAAAGGATTAAAATGGAAAATTTGCCAAAAAATAGCTGTTTTGGCACCGTTTTTATTTTTTATTATTTACAACGTTCATCTGACAGTTTTTTTTTATAGAGCAGGTTCTTACGGACGCGGCAATACCTAATATGTATACTTTTTTTATTTATTTAAGTTTTACACAATAATATCATTTTTAAAACAAAAAAATCATGTTTTAGTGTCTCTATAGTCTGAGAGCCATAGCTTTTTCAGTTTTTAGGCGATTGTCTCAGGTTGGGTATCATTTTTTGCAGGATGAGATGACAGCTAGATTGGCACTATTTTGGGGTGCATATGACTTTTTGATCGCTTGCTATTACACTTTTTGTGATGTAAGGTGACAAAAAATTGCTTTTTTGACACAGTTTTTTTTTTTTACGGTGTTCACCTCAGGGTTTAGGTCATGTGGTATTTTTATATAGCAGATTCTTTCGGACGTGGCGATACCTAATATGTCTAACATAAAAACATAAACATAAAAAACATAAAAAACGTTTAACATAAACGTTTAACATAAAAAAGCATTTTTGAAACAAAAAAAACATGTTTTAGTATGAGAGCCATAGTTTTTTTGCTTGATGGGCCATTGTCTCATGTAGGGGCTCATTTTTTGTGGGATGAGGTGACAGTTTGATTGGTACTATTTTGGCATACATACAACTTTTATTGATCACTTTTATTACCTTTTTTGGGAAGTAAGGTGGGCAAAATTTATATTTTATCATAGTTTTTATTTTTTATTTTTATGGCGTTCACCGTGCCGGGAAAGTAATATGACCGTTTTATAGATCAGGTCGTTACGGACTTGGTGATATCAAACATGTGTAGGGAATTTAATTTTTAAAATTTTTAATCAGTGATAAATGTGTTTTTTTATTTTTACTTTTTTCACTTTTTTTTGACCCAGACCCACTTGGTTCTTGAAGATCCAGTGGTTCTCATGTCTGTATAATACAATACTATATAGTGTACTGTACTGTATTTTCACTTTACAAAGTCTGATCTGCCTTTAGCAGAAGTCAGATCAGCACCATGGACAGCAGGAAGCCTGTGAAGGCGTCCGGTTGCCATGGTAACCATCACTCGCTGCCACAACAGAGCAGGGGTGGGGGCTGAAAAGGCACAGCAGCCCCCGATGGGAGAGGGAGGGAGCTCCCTCCCTGTTAACCTCTTCCATACAGCAGTCCCTACGGACCGCGGCATGGAAGGGTTTAAGCGGCTGACATCTGTGCCAGCACAGATGTCAGCCATTTCAAGTGCTGACACTGCTAAAACCGCTCGGCCATCCTAAGAGAGGGGGCGGGCATATAATCGCGTGCCTGCCCGCCCCCAGCACCACCTGCACTGCTGCACGCCGGCACCCCCCCCCCCCCCTGCTGCGCACGGCGGCACATCACAGAGAGGGCAGCAAGGGGGGGGGGGTTAAATATAAAAGAAAGGTATTTTAAAGTTTCTGATCCCCACGGTCACAGATCGCGGGGATCAGAATCTTCCGAAAGCGCTGCAAACCGCAGGTCTGAATTGACCCGCGGTTTGCAGCAATCGCCAATACGGGGGGATCACAGGACCCCCTTGGCATTGACCCAGGGTGCCTGCTGATTGATTTCAGCAGCCACCCAGTTCCGATCACTGGCCCGCATACAGGTACGCCCTGTGTCCTTAAGAGGTTAAGGTGTTGTGCACGTGTCAAGGTGCTCCTACCTGGATACGCTGGAACCCCAGGCGTTGTCGTGCGAAGCAGAAAAATAGATAGTTGATGAAGGGGATGATGAAATAAATGGAGTCCAGACCTTGTGATGAAGTTGATAACAGCTTTACTTTGGTAAATGTTCATCAGAAACAATCTTCCAACTTTGTCTTGGTTACCAGCAGGCGTTGGCATGAAACTGTGGCAGGCAAACTCTTCTATGCTATATCAGTTGCTCTCTGGCTCTGTTGTGCTAACAGGATTAAATAGGAATATTATCCTTTCTGTTGTACTTAATTTTCTGTGGTCTGATCTGTCTCTAGCTTTGTCCAGGGAACTTTACCCCTGGCTTCAGAGGCTTCAGGCTTTGGCCTCTAGATGCAGCTGACCTGATGGTGCTCTAGCTGGCCTAAGCAGGGCTCATCCAGCAGGGACAGGCTCCTGCTGCCTTCCCCTAGCAGGGGGTACTCTATTCCCACTTCTCACTAGCTAAACTACTCCATCTCTTAGAGAGAGCTAAAATGGAAAGAAGGGTTCCATTCTATGTGAGGTAGCTCTTCCATGCTCAATGCCACCTGCTGGTGAACCAGGCACATTGCACTTAAACAGTTACATAACATCATTACAGATACACATTTTGCAGACCCTGGAAATTAAGACAAAGAGTGACATTAGGTTAACCATAGCAGATAGTAGAGGGGTGCAAAAAGTGGTATTGCACCTCTGGGACATTACACAAACATGGCAGTAGAGGTGGCTTATATGCTTCATAATAGTGAGATCACAAACATCCAAGCAGGCACTGTGCGATGCACATTACACAAGTCTGGAATGGTGGCCTGAAAAAAGGTGAAGAAGCCTTGCCTTTAATATCATCATAAGAATAGTTGGATTTCCAAAAAAGAACGAACAATGAATATTAGAACATTGGAAATGGATGATGTGGAGCGATGAGATGAAAGTCAATTTACTGAGCTCTGATGGGTGCAAATAGGTCTGGAAGAAACAAGGGGAAAGGGGGCCAATGGATTGAGAGGAAGCCTGATGATATGGGGTTGTTTCACAGCCAAAGGCACGGAATACTTGACCAGGATTGAAGGTGGTCTCAACGCTGAGCTATATGTGAATATCCTACAAGACGAGTTACTTTGTGCACTTGAGTACTATGGGTATGAAAAGGATGACATAGTGTTCCAGAAAGACAATGACCAGAAGCATACATCGAGATTGGCGAAGAAATGGTTCAATGTTGAAAGCCAGAGGTGGATTAACAAAATTCTAACAAAATAATAAAAATTTAAATTTCAAATTTTAGGAGCAAAACAGTAATAATGCAGTCACACAACAATAATCTGCATAAGTAATCATATGCCAAATAGTTGCAAGTCCAATTGTATGAGATAGCCAAGATGATTGTCTATAAAATGATGGTCGTCTCACGTTCAAAGCTGTAGTGGATGGTGAGATATGGAGCCTGAAAGTCAAAAGTTCAAAACATTGTTACCCTAATTGAAAGCAGCCTGTAGGATGGGTGGATACATTCAGACTTCTATGCACCAATCTCACAGCTGAGTTTGCTCTTCCTCTCATTAGATGCTTAAATCCACACAGAAGTAAGAAGTATCAACACACTATATGTGCAGGTCTTGCTCTCCTGAATGTACAGAAGATGCCCACTTGCATAGAGATAAGTATTAAATAGAGTAGGTTCCTGCCATTGCTGTGGGTGCTTCTTTCCTGTACGTTGGCACTTGGTTGTGATATAGTCAGGCCTCCACTGGTGATCTTTTGGGTATGTTGGCAGTGCCTGCACCATCATCATGAATAATTGTTTAAAGGGGTTGTCGGAGATTTTGATATTGACAGCCTATCCTCAGGATAGGTCATTAATATCTGATCTGTGGGGGTCCGAATCTTACCCCCCCCCCATGCCAGTCAGCTGTTTCAAGAGTCCTCGGCACTCCGGTGAGCGCTGCTGCCTCTTCTTGGTGCATTCATTGCTTACATGGCCAAGGCACAGCTCAGTCACATTCAAGAGAATAGCGCTAAGCTACAATAACAAGCACAGCCGCTATACAATGGGTGGAGCTGTGCTTGGTAAGTTGCGAGGAGACTGTGTTTCTCACGGGAGTGCCGGGACCTCCTCAAACCCTGAGAATAGGTCATTAAAATCAGAATCTCGGAAAACCCATCAGCTCTCAGATGTATCTAAATGGTGTGAGAAGGTGTTAAAAGAAGAAGAAAAGACAAACTGCTGGGTAGCAATATAAAAATTCATGATGTAGCGAGTCGCCATTTATTTTCAATGTCTACCATCTGCTTCAAGGAAGGGTAGCTCATCTCAGACTCAGTTACTGATTTACACTTATTAAATGTATCTACTAAAACCATACCGTATTGCCACAGCTCACTTAAGCAGATGTTTGCATTCATAAATTTCTTCATATCCCAATTAAGACATTTCCTAATCTAAATGGTGTTTTCCTTATGATCCCAGTGCTACTGGCAGCCCTGTGCTACAGCTTATATCATTTGAAAATACTGCAACAATTCATTTTGTCCATAATTCTCATTAAAATGTCTAATTATAATAGAGTGGAGAATATGATCACCAATGTGTGAGGAATCAATATATTCTTTCATGCTTAAAATCCTCTCCTAAGTTGTATCCTATATTCTTGCAGCAAGTTTGGCAGTGCCTTGGTACAGTAACTTTCTTTAATCATGTATCTTATGAATTTAATGCAGAAATATTCATAGACTCATTTAAATACAATAAATGTGAACTACGGCTCTGTGTGTAATTCTGCTTCAACATTTCACTGTTGGAATCTGCGTAAAAAGTTTTAAAACTTTGCAAATACTTTGCTTTATTTATGTGGAATACATCTTGGGCTACATTATGTAATTTCAAAATTCATAACTGCTATCAAAATTCTTCTGGTTGTCCTTGGAAACAGATTACAATTTAGCTCTGCTATGTTGTCAGACATGAGACTAAGGGGCGCTTTTACACCAACCAAGGATGGGGCAATTATTGGTAACAAACATTCTTTTGCATTACAAATGTTTGTTCCTGGTAATTTGCGTGTGAAATTTCAAAAGCAGTTTTTTGGGTGATCGCAGCTTCATGTGGCACCCAAAACCATCATTTTTCAACAGCACATCGTCCTGTGTAAACAGGGTATGTACTGCTACAGTGAGCCACTAAAGAGCCGGTGCAGAGGATGGGAGTGGTAGTATCCCTGATGAGGTGTTGGAGGTGTTGTGTCAGGGTGTATTTTCTCTCTAAAGTTAGTTTACAGACCGTTTAAAAAAATACTTTTTATTATTAATACTTAAAATAAATGGCCCTTAATGGTGGCTTGATGTAACACACAGGGTGCAGGCCTCCAGCCGGCTACTCTTATTTTATGATAGCATCCGCCACGGTTATGACATACAAACAATACAGACTTACAAAGTGTATAATGTGAATAGGAAGGTAGATGATTGGTGTGGAAATCTTTCCCTAATACACACTCTCTCTCACCTCTGCCCCTGATGGTGGGGTTCCCTGTCCGCGTACCTTCCCTCCTTTCTCTATAACACCCTAACAGTGATAGTGTAGTGTAAACAATATATAGACGATACTGCCACAACATGGATAATTGTTGCACAAAGCAAGTGCCCCAACGCGTTTCACTCATTCAAGGGTTCCTAAGGGGGTCTCAATTTCAGTAATGCAAAAAATCTAATGACACATTTTCAAGTGTTTATCCCAAGATATATACAATAACACTTTTTGCAATGTCTAAATAGATGGTACAATTACCATATATACAATATCCCATCCGTCGTCTCAAATAGGTATTGCAGACGTCATAAAGAAATGGTACAACAGACCTTATCAGATGGGCGCCGGGTATCGTGCTAGCTCCTATTTTGATGATAGGTGCTGCTACCTGTAATCCAACATATATAGTAAGAAAAAAACACTAGATGCAGATAGGGATGTATACAGAGAGACCCTTAGTCAAGGTCTTACTCCTTACTTCAACATCCAGGCACATTCAAGTGCACTTACAGTTTAACTCCCAGCTCCTGACGTGACTGCCTCCTCCCAGGGTCAATATGGCAGTGGCATACATGGGAAAATCTGTACTTTTAAAATCGTCGCTCCTCAGGCACTTCCAGCCTGTGGAACGCACGCCGCGGCCTTACTTTCGGTCTGGTGGAATGCAAACGTCACTTCCGGTTTCGCAATTCACCAGAACACCGGCCTCTAGCAATTATTCGAGGTTGGAAGACGTCATAGCACTCCTTTCAAGCCAAACAGTGAACAGTTTAACCCTTGATATGCCTCCTCCATGGGGGGAGCGGTCCCCCAATGGCTTATGATGCTATAATTCGATTTAATCATCCAGTGATCTAGGACATAGGGGAATCTCGGATCCTAGGATACAAATCCTGATTCATAACAGATCACAATCATGACTCTGATAACGTCATTTTGTATTTATTTGAATGCTTCCCGCACTCATGACCAATTTTTGAACTATCATTGATAGCTTAAACAGCTTATGGCGCTTACTCCTCTTTTCAGGGTGATCCTTTGATTAAAAAATTTCTTTAATTTTTCATATATATATTTTTACTAGCCAATTCCTTAACGTCCATCTAGAGTATGGTCCAGATCCTCAGTCCGACCAGTTTCTCCTTTTCAACTATAGGATTACTTTTTTAGACCAGACCTATCCTATTCAATAAAGCAGGTAAAAGATAGTCGCTCGTTTAAGTCTAGGGGTGCTTGAAACTTACATCTAAAAATCCACTCCACTTCTCTTTGGAGGATTTTTTTATTCCAGTCTCCCTTTCCAGGGGACATGGGTACACACTCCAAGGCAGAGAATTTTAGAGCCTTAGCCCTTCCTCCATGGAATTCATTTACATGGTTGGCCACTGGCGTTATATTCTTCTTCACTACATCATTAAGGTGTTCACAGATTATTTTCCTGAGTTCCCTATAAGTCTTCCCTATATAGTCTTTTGGACATGGGCACTGACAAATATAGATCACCCCTTTAGTCCTACAGTTGATGAAGTCTCTTATGGTGAAAACCCTGCCAGTCACCGAACAAGTAACTGCCTTACAGGTGGAAACAGAGGCGCACGCCTTGCATGTTCCACATCTAAACATGCCCGTGGGTCTACGGTCCAGCCAAGTTCCTGGCGGTGCCACCAGTACATAGTGACAATTTTAAGGATTGGCGAGTATTTTACTAGTATTTCTTTTACCTCTTTGTTTGCAGTGTCATAGATAGAAATAAGTCTGGTCTGTGCTTTTTCATTTTTATCTTGTTTTTTAGGGGTAAGCAAGGCCTCTCTATTTGTACCCAATGCATACTGGAAAGCCTTCCTTAAAGTTGTATTGGGATAACCCCTATCCCTTAGTCGGGAGTATAATTTCTTAGATTCTAGAAAGCGCAGGTACTGTCCTCTCGGGATTGCCCTCTTTAGTGGGGGTGGGTGGTGGCTCTCCCATCTTAAAATGGAATTAGATGCGGTGGATTTCCTAAAGACATTGCTTGTTAACCTTTCCCCCTGCTTATAAACTTTGACGTCCAGGAAACTGATACATTCAGTCTGGACCTCAGAAGTAAATCTAAGGCCTATCTCATTGATGTTAAGGGCATCCACAAATCTCATAAACTTATCTCTTGTGTCACGGATGGTGTAGCAGAAAACAAGAAGTTACAAAAAAGGATCCGACTGGCTGGATCCAAAACTAAGGAACAAAAGGGTAAGCCCTATTAAAGCCCTGAAGCTCTCCCTATCTTCTCAGCCCATGCAAAGATCTATGTGATAGAAGGTTGCATGTCCACGTACCTAGACTGAGTGACACCTGCAAACCCTATAATAGTGAGGGGACACGACCACCGGCTCCCTGCACTTAATACGGAGGGAATCAGGGTCACCTAGAATCAAGCTAACAGGAAAACAACAAATACAGACATAGATTCATCTGAAGAAGCAGCTGTAGCAACTCCAAGCTGAGAACACATCTGCAGCTCAGTCTCTAGTCCTGGGGAGGCCGCACACACTGGCACCGCATACAGCGACTGTCTCCGGCTCCCGGCACACTCCATGGGCTCTGAAGTTAGAGGGCAATAGGCAGCAATGTGTCCCCACTCACGGCACCTCCAGCACTGGGTCGCCCCAGGTCTTCTAGGTGAGAAAACCTCTCCGGGTCCAGACTGCCCGGGAGACTCAGCCTTATGCCCACGCCCAACCTCTAGAGCCTTATTCCCTCTTGCACCCTTCCACACACCCCCAACAGCCGGAACTCTCTTACCCACAGATGACACAGGTCGGGCACTCCGGGGAGGTGTTGCTGCGGTAGGGACGTCACAGAGGTAGTCCTCAGTCGACAGGAACCTTTCCACCAGGTTTACGAGCTGGTCCGCAGTTTTGGGGTCTCCATGTCCGACCCACTGTTGCAGCTCCGCTGGAAGAGCTCTAAAGTAGTGATCCACCATTACTTTCTCCACAATCTGGTCTGGTGTAGAAGTCTCAGGTTCCAGCCACTTCCATACAAGATGGAGGAGATCAAACATCTGAGATTGGGCAGGCTTGTCCATGGTGTAGCTCCACGTGTGGACCCTCCGGGCACGAACTGCTGGGGTAATGCCCAAATGAGCCAGGATCTCCATTTTTAATTTTGCATAGTCCCGGACATCCTGCTCCCTGAGGTCATAGTAGGCCTTTTGTGATTCGCCGGACAAAAAGGGTGCAAGGACCTTTGCCCACTCTGCTACTGGCAGCCTCTCTCTTTCTGCCACCCTCTCAAATACGGTCAGGTAGGCCTCAACATCATCATAAAGTGTCAGTTTTTGCAAGGCCCGCTGCACAACCCTCCTCACATTCAAAGTCTCTGGGGGGCTTACCTCCACTTGTGGGGCTGGAGTTACAGCAGTCTCTCTTATTGCCGCAATCTGCTCCATCAACAATTAGTTTCTTGCTGCTGTGCCATGGCCTGTTGTTGCTGCGCTATAGCCTGTTGTTGCTGCGCATTAGCCTGTTGTTGCTGCACATTAGCCTGTTGTTGGACACGTAAGGCTTCTTCGTGTCTCTTGTTATCCTCGGCATGTCTTTTCCTTTCCTCCAGATTGGCCTGTAACAACATCATCATTTCCTCCATGGTATTTGGTGAACTTTGCAAAGCTGCAGCAGCTTTCACCCAGGACATTAAATCATTAACTGTCACGCCGTTGCCCTTAGCAACCGACTGTTGCCTTTTTCAGCAGCGACGCTTGCACGCATCCTCCACCAATTGTAAGGGGTTACACTCTCAGGTTGGGCGGCGGTGACAGATTTTCTTGCAGACCACAGGGTTAAAGTCCAAATGCTGCTTTATTTATCACACTCCAGCAATACAGGCAACCCCAGTTATAATCCACTGGGTAAGGTGAAGGTCCAGCACCACAAAACATAAACCAAACTAAAATACACACCTGCCCGTCTGGGCCCTGGCTAATACAGTAAGGATCCTAGCTCACCTATTGAACACAGGTCACACAGAGCACTCGGCTTCTCTAGCAGCAGGGCAGCCAGCTCCCCAGGCTTTCTCCAGGCATTCCTCTCCCCAGACTGACAGCCTGGACTGTGCTTTATTTTCCCTTGATGATCCCAGCTGGCTTCAGCTGGGATCCTTCAGGCTAGGGGAAAACCTGTCCTGGATTTTATTTACTTCACCCAGTTGAGGAAGCTGGGTGGGATATACACCCCTTCCAGGACTTTACCATACACTTTTCTGTTCACCTTAGCACACTCCACAACAAAAACAAACCCTCCTCTGAGAACTGAATCCTCTGTTGTCAGAGGCAAGCAAACCCAGCTGCATGGGCTCCTGCTCAGAGAGGATTGAGAGAGACTGAGGCTCCTGCGCAGTAAATGAGACCACCCCACTGTCCTTGGACTGAGTATGATAGGAAGGAGTGATCTGTCAATACGAACAGCCCGAGACATGGCAGACAAGGAGGTAGGTCTCTCATAAAAGGCAAATGCATCTTTCAATCCCTCTAAAAGACCATGGCAAAATTGACTTCGGAGTGCAGCATCATTCCAACCAGTATCAGCTGCCCATCTCCGAAATTCTGAACAGTATATCTCTGCGGACTGTTTACCCTGGCATAAAAGACGCAGTTTAGATTCAGCCAGAGCAATACGATCCGGATCATCATATATCTGACCCAGGGCTACAAAAAATGAATCCAGTGAAGGAGGGGCCGTGCCCCCACCGGCAATGAAAAGGCCCAGGACTGAGCGTTATCCCTGAGCAGTGAGATGATGATCCCCACCCTCCGCTCCTCATCACCAGAGGAATGGGGAAGTAGGCGAAAATGGAGTTTGCAAGCCTCTCTAAAACAAACAAAATTCTCACTACCTCCGGAGAACGTATCCGGAAGCGAGATTTTAGGCTCAGAACAAATTCCATGAACGCAAGCAGAAACGGTCACCTGAAAATGAGAGACAGTTTTACGGAGATCTGCTACCTCCAGTGAAAGACCCTGCATGTGGTCAATCAAGGCTGAAACCGGATTCATGCTTAAGACGGTAATGGCGGTTTATAATGTCATGGATAGAGTTGAGCGAACACCTGGATGTTCGGGTTCGAGAAGTTCGGCCGAACATCCCGGAAATGTTCGGGTTCGGGATCCGAACCCGATCCGAACTTCGTCCCGAACCCGAACCCCATTGAAGTCAATGGGGACCCGAACTTTTCGGCACTAAAAAGGCTGTAAAACAGCCCAGGAAAGAGCTAGAGGGCTGCAAAAGGCAGCAACATGTAGGTAAATCCCCTGCAAACAAATGTGGATAGGGAAATGAATTAAAATAAAAATTAAATAAATAAAAATTAACCAAAATCAATTGGAGAGAGGTTCCATAGCAGAGAATCTGGCTTCCCGTCACCCACCACTGGAACAGTCCATTCTCAGATATTTAGGCCCCGGCACCCAGGCAGAGGAGAGAGGTCCCGTAACAGAGAATCTGTCTTCATGTCAGCAGAGAATTAGTCTGCATGTCATAGCAGAGAATGAGGCTTCACGTCAGCCACCACTGCAACAGTCCATTGGCATATATTTAGGCCCAGCACCCAGGCAGAGGAGGGAGGTCCCGTAACAGAGAATCTGTCTTCATGTCAGCAGAGAATTAGTCTGCATGTCATAGCAGAGAATGAGGCTTCACGTCAGCCACCACTGCAACAGTCCATTGGCATATATTTAGGCCCAGCACACACACAGGCAGAGGAGAGAGGTCCCGTAACAGAGAATCTGGCTTCATGTCAGCAGAGAATCAGTCTGCATGTCATAGCAGAGAATGAGGCTTCACGTCAGCCACCACTGCAACAGTCCATTGGCATATATTTAGGCCCAGCACACACACAGGCAGAGGAGAGAGGTCCCGTAACAGAGAATCTGGCTTCATGTCAGCAGAGAATCAGTCTGCATGTCATAGCAGAGAATGAGGCTTCACGTCAGCCACCACTGCAACAGTCCATTGGCATATATTTAGGCCCAGCACCCAGGCAGAGGAGGGAGGTCCCGTAACAGAGAATCTGTCTTCATGTCAGCAGAGAATTAGTCTGCATGTCATAGCAGAGAATGAGGCTTCACGTCAGCCACCACTGCAACAGTCCATTGGCATATATTTAGGCCCAGCACACACACAGGCAGAGGAGAGAGGTCCCGTAACAGAGAATCTGGCTTCATGTCAGCAGAGAATCAGTCTGCATGTCATAGCAGAGAATGAGGCTTCACGTCACCCACCACTGCAACAGTCCATTGGCATATATTTAGGCCTAGCACACAGGCAGAGCAGAGAGGTCCCGTAACAGACAATCTGGCTTCATGTCAGCAGAGAATCAGTCTGCATGTCATAGCAGAGAATGAGGCTTCACGTCACCCACCACTGCAACAGTCCATTGGCATATATTTAGGCCTAGCACACAGGCAGAGCAGAGAGGTCCCGTAACAGACAATCTGGCTTCATGACAGCAGAGAATTAGTCTGCATGTCATAGCAGAGAATGAGGCTTCACGTCAGCCACCACTGCAACAGTCCATTGGCATATATTTAGGCCCAGCACCCAGGCAGAGGAGAGAGGTCCCGTAACAGACAATCTGGCTTCATGTCAGCAGAGAATTAGTCTGCATGTCATAGCAGAGAATCAGGCTTCACGTCAGCCACCACTGCAACAGTCCATTGTCATAAATTTAGGCCCAGCACCCAGGCAGAGGAGAGAGGTCCCGTAACAGACAATCTGGCTTCATGTCAGCAGAGAATTAGTCTGCATGTCATAGCAGAGAATGAGGCTTCACGTCAGCCACCACTGCAACAGTCCATTGGCATATATTTAGGCCTAGCACACAGGCAGAGCAGAGAGGTCCCGTAACAGACAATCTGGCTTCATGACAGCAGAGAATCAGTCTGCATGTCATAGCAGAGAATCAGGCTTCACGTCAGCCACCACTGCAACAGTCCATTGTCATAAATTTAGGCCCAGCACCCAGGCAGAGGAGAGAGGTCCCGTAACAGAGAATCTGGCTTCATGTCAGCAGAGAATCAGTCTTCATATCATAGCAGAGAATCAGGCTTCACGTCACCCACCACTGTAAGAGTCAATTTTCATAAATTTAGGCCCAGAACCCAGGCAGAGGAGAAAGGTCCCGTAACAGACAATCTGGCTTCATGTCAGCAGAGAATCAGTCTTCATATCATAGCCTAGAATCAGGCTTCACGTCACCCACCACTGTAAGAGTCAATTTTCATAAATTTAGGCCCAGAACCCAGGCAGAGGAGAAAGGTCCCGTAACAGACAATCTGGCTTCATGTCAGCAGAGAATCAGTCTTCATATCATAGCAGAGAATCAGGCTTCACGTCACCCACCACTGCAACAGTCAATTGTCATAAATTTAGGCCCAGCACCCAGGCAGAGGAGAGAGCTCCCGTAACAGAGGATCTGGCTTCATGTCAGCAGAGAATCAGTCTGCATGTCATAGCAGAGAATGAGGCTTCACGTCACCCACCACTGCAACAGTCCATTGGCATATATTTAGGCCTAGCACACAGGCAGAGCAGAGAGGTCCCGTAACAGACAATCTGGCTTCATGTCAGCAGAGAATCAGTCTGCATGTCATAGCAGAGAATGAGGCTTCACGTCACCCACCACTGCAACAGTCCATTGGCATATATTTAGGCCTAGCACACAGGCAGAGCAGAGAGGTCCCGTAACAGACAATCTGGCTTCATGACAGCAGAGAATCAGTCTGCATGTCATAGCAGAGAATGAGGCTTCACGTCACCCACCACTGCAACAGTCCATTGGCATATATTTAGGCCTAGCACACAGGCAGAGCAGAGAGGTCCCGTAACAGACAATCTGGCTTCATGTCAGCAGAGAATCAGTCTGCATGTCATAGCAGAGAATGAGGCTTCACGTCACCCACCACTGCAACAGTCCATTGGCATATATTTAGGCCTAGCACACAGGCAGAGCAGAGAGGTCCCGTAACAGACAATCTGGCTTCATGACAGCAGAGAATCAGTCTGCATGTCATAGCAGAGAATGAGGCTTCACGTCACCCACCACTGCAACAGTCCATTGGCATATATTTAGGCCTAGCACACAGGCAGAGCAGAGAGGTCCCGTAACAGACAATCTGGCTTCATGTCAGCAGAGAATCAGTCTGCATGTCATAGCAGAGAATGAGGCTTCACGTCACCCACCACTGCAACAGTCCATTGGCATATATTTAGGCCTAGCACACAGGCAGAGCAGAGAGGTCCCGTAACAGACGATCTGGCTTCATGTCAGCAGAGAATCAGTCTGCATGTCATAGCAGAGAATCAGGCTTCACGTCAGCCACCACTGCAACAGTCCATGGTCATAAATTTAGGCCCAGCACCCAGGCAGAGGAGAGAGGTCCCGTAACAGACAATCTGGCTTCATGTCAGCAGAGAATTAGTCTGCATGTCATAGCAGAGAATCAGGCTTCATGTCAGCCACCACTGCAACAGTCCATTGGCATATATTTAGGCCTAGCACACAGGCAGAGGAGAGGTTCATTCAACTTTGGGTAGCATCGCAATATAATGGTAAAATGAAAATAAAAATAGGATTGAATGAGGAAGTGCCCTGGAGTCCAATAATATATGGTTATGGGGAGGTAGTTAATGTCTAATCTGGACAAGGGACGGACAGGTCCTGTGGGATCCATGCCTGGTTCATTTTTATGAACGTCAGCTTGTCCACATTGGCTGTAGACAGGCGGCTGCGTTTGTCTGTAATGACGCCCCCTGCCGTGCTGAATACACGTTCAGACAAAACGCTGGCTGCCGGGCAGGCCAGCACCTCCAAGGCATAAAAGGCTAGCTCTGGCCACGTGGACAATTTAGAGACCCAGAAGTTGAATGGGGCCGAACCATCAGTCAGTACGTGGAGGGGTGTGCACACGTACTGTTCCACCATGTTAGTGAAATGTTGCCTCCTGCTAACACGTTGCGTATCAGGTGGTGGTGCAGTTAGCTGTGGCGTGTTGACAAAAGTTTTCCACATCTCTGCCATGCTAACCCTGCCCTCAGAGGAGCTGGCCGTGACACAGCTGCCTTGGCGACCTCTTGCTCCTCCTCTGCCTTGGCCTTGGGCTTCCACTTGTTCCCCTGTGACATTTGGGAATGCTCTCAGTAGCGCGTCTACCAACGTGCGCTTGTACTCGCGCATCTTCCTATCACGCTCCAGTGCAGGAAGTAAGGTGGGCACATTGTCTTTGTAGCGTGGATCCAGCAGGGTGGCAACCCAGTAGTCCGCACAGGTTAAAATGTGGGCAACTCTGCTGTCGTTGCGCAGGCACTGCAGCATGTAGTCGCTCATGTGTGCCAGGCTGCCCAGGGGTAAGGACAAGCTGTCCTCTGTGGGAGGCGTATCGTCATCGTCCTGCCTTTCCCCCCAGCCACGCACCAGTGATGGACCCGAGCTGCGTTGGGTGCCACCCCGCTGTGACCATGCTTCATCCTCATCCTCCTCCACCTCCTCCTCATCCTCGTCCTCCTCGTCCTCCAGTAGTGGGCCCTGGCTGGCCACATTTGTACCTGGCCTCTGCTGTTGCAAAAAACCTCCCTCTGAGTCACTTCGAAGAGACTGGCCTGAAAGTGCTAAAAATGACCCCTCTTCCTCATCCTCCTCCTCCTCCTCCTGGGCCACCTCCTGTTCCATCATCGCCCTAAGTGTTTTCTCAAGGAGACATAGAAGTGGTATTGTAACGCTGATAACGGTGTCATCGCCACTGGCCATGTTGGTGGAGTACTCGAAACAGCGCAACAGGGCACACAGGTCTCGCATGGAGGCCCAGTCATTGGTGGTGAAGTGGTGCTGTTCTGTAGTGCGACTGACCCGTGCGTGCTGCAGCTGAAACTCCACTATGGCCTGCTGCTGCTCGCACAGTCTGTCCAGCATGTGCAAGGTGGAGTTCCACCTGGTGGGCACGTCGCATATGAGGCGGTGAGCGGGAAGGCCGAAGTTACGCTGTAGCGCAGACAGGCGAGCAGCGGCAGGATGTGAACGCCGGAAGCGCGAACAGACGGCCCGCACTTTATGCAGCAGCTCTGACATGTCGGGGTAGTTGTGAATGAACTTCTGCACCACCAAATTCAGCACATGCGCCAAGCAAGGGATGTGCGTCAAATTGGCTAGTCCCAGAGCTGCAACGAGATTTCGCCCATTATCACACACCACCAGGCCGGGCTTGAGGCTCACCGGCAGCAACCACTCGTCGGTCTGTTGTTCAATACCCCGCCACAACTCCTGTGCGGTGTGGGGCCTGTCCCCCAAACATATGAGTTTCAGAATGGCCTGCTGACGTTTACCCCGGGCTGTGCTGAAGTTGGTGGTGAAGGTGTGTGGCTGACTGGATGAGCAGGTGGAAGAAGAGGAGGAGGAAGCCGAGAAGGAGGAGGTGGCAACAGGAGGCAAAGAATGTTGCCCTGCGATCCTTGGCGGCGGCAGGACGTGCGCCAAACAGCTCTCCGCCTGGGGCCCAGCTGCCACTACATTTACCCAGTGTGCAGTTAGGGAGATATAGCGTCCCTGGCCGTGCTTACTGGTCCACGTATCTGTGGTTAGGTGGACCTTGCTACAGATGGCGTTGCGCAGTGCACACTTGATTTTATCGGATACTTGGTTGTGCAGGGAAGGCACGGCTCTCTTGGAGAAGTAGTGCCGGCTGGGAACAACATACTGTGGGACAGCAAGCGACATGAGCTGTTTGAAGCTGTCTGTGTCCACCAGCCTAAATGACAGCATTTCATAGGCCAGTAGTTTAGAAATGCTGGCATTCAGGGCCAGGGATCGAGGGTGGCTAGGTGGGAATTTACGCTTTCTATCAAATGTTTGTGAGATGGAGAGCTGAACGCTGGCGTGTGACATGGTTGAGACGCTTGGTGACGGAGGTGGTGGTGGTGGTGTTGGTGGTACATCCCCTGTTTGCTGGGCGGCAGGTGCCAACGTTCCTCCAGAGGCGGAGGAAGAGGCCGAGGCGGCAGCAGCAGAATAGGCCGAGGCGGCAGCAGCAGAAGAGGTAGCAGGGGGAGCCTGAGTGACTTCCTTGGTTTTAAGGTGTTTACTCCACTGCAGTTCATGCTTTGCATGCAGGTGCCTGGTCATGCAGGTTGTGCTCAGGTTCAGAACGTTAATGCCTCGCTTCAGGCTCTGATGGCACAGCGTGCAAACCACTCGGGTCTTGTCGTCAGCACATTGTTTGAAGAAGTGCCATGCCAGGGAACTCCTTGAAGCTGCCTTTGGGGTGCTCGGTCCCAGATGGCGGCGGTCAGTAGCAGGCGGAGTCTCTTGGCGGCGGGTGTTCTGCTTTTGCCCACTGCTCCCTCTTTTGCTACGCTGTTGGCTCGGTCTCACCACTGCCTCTTCCTCCGAACTGTGAAAGTCAGTGGCACGACCTTCATTCCATGTGGGGTCTAGGACCTCATCGTCCCCTGCATCGTCTTCCACCCAGTCTTGATCCCTGACCTCCTGTTCAGTCTGCACACTGCAGAAAGACGCAGCAGTTGGCACCTGTGTTTCGTCATCATCAGAGACATGCTGAGGTGGTATTCCCATGTCCTCATCATCAGGAAACATAAGTGGTTGTGCGTCAGTGCATTCTATGTCTTTCACCGCTGGGGAAGGGCTAGGTGGATGCCCTTGGGAAACCCTGCCAGCGGAGTCTTCAAACAGCATAAGAGACTGCTGCATAACTTGAGGCTGAGACAGTTTCCCTGGTATGCATGGGGGTGATGTGACAGACTGATGGGGTTGGTTTTCAGGCGCCATCTGTGCGCTTTCTGCAGAAGACTGGGTGGGAGATAATGTGAACGTGCTGGATCCACTGTCGGCCACCCAATTGACTAATGCCTGTACCTGCTCAGGCCTTACCATCCTTAGAACGGCATTGGGCCCCACCATATATCGCTGTAAATTCTGGCGGCTACTGGGACCTGAGGTAGTTGGTACACTAGGACGTGTGGATGTGGCAGAACGGCCACGTCCTCTCCCAGCACCAGAGGGTCCACTAACACCACCACGACCATGTCCACGTCCGCGTCCCTTACTAGATGTTTTTCTCATTGTTATGGTTCACCACAACAACAAATATATTATTTGGCCCAATGTATTGTATTCAAATTCAGCGGGATATAAATTTGAGGCCTAGTATTTAGGCGCTGGGTGACCGGTATGGATTTAGTGACAGAATTAGACTTGGAAATGCACAGAAGCGTGTGTGTGAAGTTATTCTGAATGACCCTATGTGCACCTTCAATATTATATACCCTTTTAGGGATAGATTTCAAATAGCTCTGATATAGCAGAAACCACTAAATTATGAAATTGCTAAATTGGGAATTGTACTTCAACCCAGAACAAAAAATGTGCTTTGACGGACACTAAATATCTTGCCCAGCAACAACAGTACAGCGGTGGGTAACGAGAGATTTAGAGGGATTTAAATTTGAGGCCTAGTATTTAGGCGCTGGGTCACCGGTATGGATTTAGTGACAGAATTAGACTTGGAAATGCACAGAAGCGTGTGTGTGAAGTTATTCTGAATGACCCTATGTGCACCTTCAATATTATATACCCTTTTAGGGATAGATTTCAAATAGCTCTGATATAGCAGAAACCACTAAATTATGAAATTGCTAAATTGGGAATTGTACTTCAACCCAGAACAAAAAATGTGCTTTGACGGACACTAAATATCTTGCCCAGCAACAACAGTACACCGGTGGGTAACGAGAGATTTAGAGGGAATTAAATTTGAGGCCTAGTATTTAGGCGCTGGGTCACCGGTATGGATTTAGTGACAGAATTAGACTTGGAAATACACAGTAGCGGGTGTGTGTGAAGTTATTCTGAATGACCCTATGTGCACCTTCAATATTATATACCCTTTTAGGGATAGATTTCAAATAGCTCTGATATAGCAGAAACCACTAAATTATGAAATTGCTAAATTGGGAATTGTACTTCAACCCAGAACAAAAAATGTGCTTTGACGGACACTAAATAACTTGCCCAGCAACAACAGTACAGCGGTGGGTAACGAGAGATTTAGAGGGAATTAAATTTGAGGCCTAGTATTTAGGCGCTGGGTCACCGGTATGGATTTAGTGACAGAATTAGACTTGGAAATACACAGTAGCGGGTGTGTGTGAAGTTATTCTGAATGACCCTATGTGCACCTTCAATATTATATACCCTTTTTGGGATAGATTTCAAATAGCTCTGATATAGCAGGAACCACTAAATTATGAAATTGCTAAATTGGGAATTGTACTTCAACCCAGAACAAAAAATGTGCTTTGACGGGCACTAAATAACTTTCCCAGCTACAACAGGACAACGGTAACGAGAGATTTAGAGGGATTTAAATTTGAGGCCTAGTATTTAGGCGCTGGGTGACAGGTATGGGTTTAGTGACAGAATTAGACTTGGAAATACACAGTAGCGGGTGTGTGTGAAGTTATTCTGAATGACCCTATGTGCACCTTCAATATTATATACCCTTTTAGGGATAGATTTCAAATAGCTCTGATATAGCAGAAACCACTAAATTATGAAATTGCTAAATTGGGAATTGTACTTCAACCCAGAACAAAAAATGTGCTTTGACGGACACTAAATATCTTGCCCAGCAACAACAGTACAGCGGTGGGTAACGAGAGATTTAGAGGGAATTAAATTTGAGGCCTAGTATTTAGGCGCTGGGTCACCGGTATGGATTTAGTGACAGAATTAGACTTGGAAATACACAGTAGCGGGTGTGTGTGAAGTTATTCTGAATGACCCTATGTGCACCTTCAATATTATATACCCTTTTTGGGATAGATTTCAAATAGCTCTGATATAGCAGGAACCACTAAATTATGAAATTGCTAAATTGGGAATTGTACTTCAACCCAGAACAAAAAATGTGCTTTGACGGGCACTAAATAACTTTCCCAGCTACAACAGGACAACGGTAACGAGAGATTTAGAGGGATTTAAATTTGAGGCCTAGTATTTAGGCGCTGGGTGACAGGTATGGGTTTAGTGACAGAATTAGACTTGGAAATACACAGTAGCGGGTGTGTGTGAAGTTATTCTGAATGACCCTATGTGCACCTTCAATATTATATACCCTTTTTGGGATAGATTTCAAATAGCTCTGATATAGCAGAAACCACTAAATTATGAAATTGCTAAATTGGGAATTGTACTTCAACCCAGAACAAAAAATGTGCTTTGACGGACACTAAATATCTTGCCCAGCAACAACAGTACAGCGGTGGGTAACGAGAGATTTAGAGGGAATTAAATTTGAGGCCTAGTATTTAGGCGCTGGGTCACCGGTATGGATTTAGTGACAGAATTAGACTTGGAAATACACAGTAGCGGGTGTGTGTGAAGTTACTCTGAATGACCCTATGTGCACCTTCAATATTATATACCCTTTTTGGGATAGATTTCAAAGAGCTCTGATATAGCAGGAACCACTAAATTATGAAATTGCTAAATTGGGAATTGTATTTCAACCCAGAACAAGAAATGTGCTTGAACGGACACTAAATAACTCGCCCAGCTACAGCACTAGGGACAGATTTAGCTGGATATAAATTTGAGGCCTAGTATTTAGGCGCTGGGTGACCGGTATGGATTTAGTGACAGAATTAGACTGGGATATGGCCAAAAAATGAACAGACTATTGCTGGTTAAATGCACTTGGTGTGACAGCTTCACCCTGATGTAGGCTTTAGCCAAAAAACAACCACACCATTGAGGGTTAAATGCACTTGGTGACAGGCGCAGCTTGCCCCTGATTTTGTATATGGCCAAAAAATGAACAGACTATTGCTGGTTAAATGCACTTGGTGTGACAGCTTCACCCTGATGTAGGCTTTAGCCAAAAAACAACCACACCATTGAGGGTTAAATGCACTTGGTGACAGGCGCAGCTTGCCCCTGATTTTGTATATGGCCAAAAAATGAACAGACTATTGCTGGTTAAATGCACTTGGTGTGACAGCTTCACCCTGATGTAGGCTTTAGCCAAAAAACAACCACACCATTGAGGGTTAAATGCACTTGGTGACAGGCGCAGCTTGCCCCTGATTTTGTATATGGCCAAAAAATGAACAGACTATTGCTGGTTAAATGCACTTGGTGTGACAGCTTCACCCTGATGTAGGCTTTAGCCAAAAAACAACCACACCATTGAGGGTTAAATGCACTTGGTCGCAGCTTGTGCTGGCGCACCACAAGACACAAAATGGCCGCCGATCACCCCAGAAAAATGAGACTGACAAACGGTCTGTGCAGCCTAAAAACAGTGAGCAATTGAGGATCAGCAGCTCAATGATCCACAGCTGCAGATCGATCAGTTAATCAAGTCCTTTGGAGGAGTTAATCTGCCTAATCTCGCCCTACTGTCGCAGCCGCAACCTCTCCCTACGCTAATCAGAGCAGAGTGACGGGCGGCGCTATGTGACTCCAGCTTAAATAGAGGCTGGGTCACATGGTGCTCTGGCCAATCACAGCCATGCCAATAGTAGGCATGGCTGTGATGGCCTCTTGGGGCAAGTAGTATGACGCTTGTTGATTGGCTGCTTTGCAGCCTTTCAAAAAGCGCCAAGAAAGCGTCACAAAAGCGCGAAGAAAGCGACGAACACCGAACCCGAACCCGGACTTTTACGAAAATGTCCGGGTTCGGGTCCGTGTCACGGACACCCCAAAATTCGGTACGAACCCGAACTATACAGTTCGAGTTCGCTCATCCCTAGTCATGGATGGTGTAGCAGAAAACAAGAAGTTACAAATAAGGATCCGACTGGCTGGATCCAAAACTAAGGAACAAAAGGGTAAGCCCTATTAAAGCCCTGAAGCTCTCCCTGTCTTCTAAGTCCATGCAAAGATCTCTGTGATAGAAGGTTGCATGTCCACGTACCTAGACTGAGTGACACCTGCAAACCCTATAATATTGAGGGGACATGACCACCGGCTCCCTGCGCTTAATATGGAGGGAGTCAGGGTCACCTAGAATCAATCCAACAGGAAAATAACAAATACAGTATAAGGGAAGAAAGGAAAATCAGCAACTCCAAGCTGAGAACACAATCCAGGAAGTAGTATAAACCGCAAAGTGAGGCAGTATGGGAGGAGATATATAGGGAGGCAATCACTGCTAATAGATGACCGCTGGGAGAGGGAGGAGAGATGTCAAAGCGAAAGCAAAACAAAAGAACATCATACAGGAGGTACTGAAGAACGTCTATCAGAACTTCTCAGAGATCTGGCGGTGACATCTTGTTCCATTCCAAGGCACAAATACATCATCGATATATCTTGTCCAGAAGGCGATTTTATCCTGCCACCATATGGCGTGGCCGGGAAAGACAATATTGTCCTCCCACCAGCCCAGGAAGAGATTGGTGTACGTAGGGGCACATGCACACCCCATATCCGTCCCCCTGAGCTGGTGATAAAATCGCCCCCTGAACAAGAAGTAGTTATGCTTCAAGACATACTCCAGTAAGCAGAGGATAAATTGGTTGTGATTTTTGAGATGCGTCCCTCTCGTGCTAAGAAAATACTGGATTGCTAGTAGTCCTTTGTCGTGAGGAATGCTGCTATATAAAGACTCAACGTCTATACTTGCTAGCAATACAGATGGCTCAATGACTAGAGACTCTATTTTGTTCAAAAAGTCCATTGTATCTCTTGTGTACGATGCCAGTGAGAGAACAAAGTCCCTCATCACTTGATCTATATATACCCCACTGTTTTGGGAAAGAGAATTGATACCGGACACTATCGGGCGGCCCCTAAGGGGGCTTGTCCCCTTATGGACCTTAGGGAGGCTGTAGAAGGTAGCTATTTGCGTAGCTGTAGGTAACAAAAATTCATATTCGGCCTTGCCAATAGTCTTATTGACCAGGCCGAGTTGAAGAATGGTCCTCAGTTTTTCCCACAGGCCACCGCTCCCTGAGGATCGGTGCAGTGGAAAGTGTAAAATAAACACATAAAAGTCTCTCTTTACTTAGTGCAAAATATAAATCGGTGTACATCCAGCAGTAGTAGGTATAAAGTGCAATTTCTGTCACCAGTTAGTGAGGTATGATGGCTGGATAAATGTCAGTTTATCAAAGACATGCTATCTGGCTGATGTCTCTCTCTCTATCTCTTGTAATTCTGGTTAACAGCAGTATGCTGGCACTTGTGGATATAGGTGTCCACTATCTTGGAGTTAGACTGGTCTGGAAGTTGTTTAAGTGATGGGTGCCTGAACTGTAATCCCTCACCGGCAGCAGGGTCTGTTAAGCTGAAATTGCTGGTCACTCTGCTAACAAAGCACACTGTAGCTTCTAAAATGGAAGTAGTCACAGGAGAACTGGATAAAGTCCCTTGTAGTAGGAGCTCTAGCATATGTTTTCTTCCTCCACACTTACTATAATAGCGCTTCCCCTCCTGGAAGGAAGCAGGACCAGCCCACTCCAACCAAGAGTGGCGGATCAGGGTGGTTAAACCTGTCCCTGCTGCTGTCAACCATACCTCTCATGCTGGTGTACAGGGCATAACATAGCATACAAAACAATTACAGATACAACTACGTCTGGGTTACTGCACTGCCAACAATGAGCAAAGTAAATGGGGGATGAAGGATCATAATAATGATCATTTGTCCTCTTTTCACGTTGCATCGAACTCTACGAAAGGCCCTTTTAACAAGTGCCAATTGAAAAAAGTGTCAATTAGTGCTCATTTATTGCCTGACAGTGTAAGAGGACCCTTCATTCTAACCATGTAACTGTCACCTGAGCTCCCACTGTGTACAGCTCTCTAGTAACAGAAGAAATCTTAACGGAGCTTCAGATATTGGGTTGTTTTTTTTTGTTTTTTTGTTTTTTAACAGGAACATGGACATTGTTACCTGTGCTGCTGCTGCCAATGACTGGCTTCAGCACTGACATGCTGCTTGTGGAAATGCAGGAAATGCAGGCTGGGGGACATTCAATTAATAGTTCATTATTCCTGGAATACCCCTTTAAAGGCTGGAAATTGCCCCCATATGCCCAGGCCCCTCACACTGATTCTACTTACCTGGCTCTCCGCTCCCTGCGCCTCTCCTGGTCCCCGCACTGCCGCAGCTGTTTCTCCCCTTGCGCGGATGAAAACATCCGGTGTCGGGGGGGAAGCAGCCAATGGCAGGCGATGACAGGGACGAGCCTCCCTAGTGTCACCCACGATGCTAGGGAGGGTCGCCCCCATCACTGCCTGCCATTGGCTGAACACCCCCCCCCCCCGACACCGGATGTTTTCCCTTTAAACCTAATAAATGATACATTGTACAATACTCACCTATGCTCAGTATTTCCAGATCCATCCCCAAAAAATTGTACAAATTTTTTTTTGTTACAAATAAAGGTAAAGAGGCCCCATAGAAGGTGGGAGCTCTTAAGTTTACCATGTATTCCCTTTGCATACCCTTAAAGGGGTTGTCCCATGAAAAATATTCTACATTTTCAAACCAGCACCTGGATCTGAATATTTTTGTAATTGCGTGTAATTAAAAGTTTAGTATAACCAGAGTCATTGGAATTTTATATATATATATATACACACTCACCTAAAGAATTATTAGGAACACCATACTAATACGGTGTTGGACCCCCTTTTGCCTTCAGAACTGCCTTAATTCTACGTGGCATTGATTCAACAAGGTGCTGATCGCATTCTTTAGAAATGTTGGCCCATATTGATAGGATAGCATCTTGCAGTTGCTGGAGATTTGAGGGATGCACATCCAGGGCACGAAGCTTCCGTTCCACCACATCCCAAAGATGCTCTATTGGGTTGAGATCTGGTGACTGTGGGGGCCATTTTAGTACAGTGAACTTATTGTCATGTTCAAGAAACCAATTTGAAATGATTCGAGCTTTGTGACATGGTACATTATCCTGATGGAAGTAGCCATCAGAGGATCGGTACATGGTGGTCATGAAGGGATGGACATGGTCAGAAACAATGCTCAGGTAGCCCGTGGCATTTAAACGATGGCCAATTGGCACTAAGGGGCCTAAAGTGTGCCCAGAAAACATCCCCCACACCATTACACCACCACCAGCAGCCTGCACAGTGGTAACAAGGCATGATGGATACATGTTCTCATTCTGTTTACGCCAAATTCGGACTCTACCATTTGAATGTCTCAACAGAAATCGAGACTCATCAGACCAGGCAACATTTTTCCAGTCTTCAATAGTCCAATTTTGGTGAGCTCGTGCAAATTGTAGCCTCTTTTTCCTATTTGTAGTGGAGATGAGTGGTTCCCGGTGGGGTCTTCTGCTGTTGTAGCCCACCTTTATTTCCCATTCTGACATTCAGTTTGGAGTTCAGGAGATTGTCTTGACCAGGACCAAGACCCTACATGCATTGAAGCAACTGCCATGTGATTGGTTGACTAGATAATCGCATTAATGAGAAATAGAACAGGTGTTCCTAATAATTCTTTAGGTGAGTGTGTTTATATATATATGTATAAAGCCACCTGCTGTTTGTTCTTTTCCTTATTTCTCCATCCTCCTTATTGAGGTGTTCGCAGATGCTCAGTTTAAATCTTCAACCGTCACAAGCCATATGCTCTGTTAGAAGCTGAGGCAGTTAGAGGGAGAGAGCTGCAGCAGGAAGGACATACCCTCTGCAAAAGGACATACTTCCCTGAGCTGGCAGCCTGAAATAAATCTGGCAAAACAATTGGAGCAATAAATGGTGAGATCCCTGTATCCATGTGAGTTACAGGTCTGGTTCTAGCTTTGTCAGAAAGATATTGTCATGTCCTATATGTTGTCTCTTTAAATGTGATTTATCCATATACTAGAAATGGTTTGCTGCAGACTTTTGCATATCAATGCACAGACGGCCTCGTTGTCTCTGTTATTAGTATACTTCATATATTTGAAGTGTGACTTTCCTCCATCAGTTTTGGTGACTGTGGCATAAAACACAACAGCAGCCTAGGAGAGAGCGTTCATTGCTGCGAGGCGGGTGACAAACTGCTGCTGCCAGTCGTGCAGCTTTTGCTCATAGAATTTATTTCCTTTGAAACGTAATTCTTCATATTTAATGAAAACACACTGAGCTTCTATTTGTGCTCAACGAGCATAAGAATTGTTGTTCCTCTAAGCCCCAGAGCTGCTCCCCGAAAACAAAATGTGTCATGCAGTTGACATTTCTGTCCCACAGATGAAAATACATTTATTAAAGGGGTTGGAGAATCTCAGACTCTGATGGCATATCGCTAGGATATGCCATCAATGTCAGATAGGTGACAGTGGACAGTATTTAATGCCAGAGACATTCTAATTGAGAAAGTCATTCTAATTGAGAAAGCCAGTCGGATAACCAGTGGGGATTCTTGGGACTGCCAGAGGAAATTATTCTTGGGGCCCAACCCCCACCTCATCAATAAAGCCTAATTGGCTTTGAGTCAAAGAAATTGACCCTAGTGACAAGCTATTGATTCCAAAGGTAGCTCCAAATATTTAAATTTCTACTGGACCTTTGGGGCCCACTATGGTATGAAAGCCTAGGCCCACTGGAGGATCCTCTTGTACTTTGGTTGTCCAGTCTGAGGCTGTGGATGACTAGCAAAATGCCTTAAAGAAAAAAGTACAAGTCTAATTGCTCTGAATTATTACTACTAATATACCATGAACTTGATGAATGAGAACCTCCAGACATTCTCTTAATTGCTTTTACAAAACAGGTAGTGCATTGAGCATGCTAGATAAATAACCACTGTCTCATTTGAGGACAAAAGTCACTAAAATGTCTCTTTAAACATAATATGAGTTAGAACAGAAATCCATCATATATCCTGTTAACAACAAGCAACTTAAAGCGTACCTGAATTAAAAAAAAAAAAATTTTTTTTTTGCATAATGTCTGTGCTTCTTTGTACAATCATAACTGTGAAGGAACAGTTATATTTGAGCTTTCATAATGTTCTTTTTTTAAGTCATATTAATGCCTGTTTTAGCTGCACAACTAGATGCATTTCACTCAGAAGCACTCCCTTCTGCCAGCACTATACTGCTATGACATCCTTACCCTTACTTCCTACTATGCTTGTTTTCAGCTCTGAAGCTCACAGAACAGATAAGGAGGGATAAATCACACTGGCACACCGGAGGCTCCTGTGATGTTTAAAAGCAGTGTAGAAGCAGTGGTTTTATCAGGCTCAGGATCTCAACTAGTTCTGACATACATATTTCTTCTCTGCCGTCTTCTGTGTCTCTGTTACTAGAAATGGATCTGGTCTGAGAGCAGGCAGTGGACTACAACTTAGGTGGAAGTGAGACCCCCAGTGGTCATGACTTTACAGCTTTTTTTCAGGTGGAAGAAGGCAGATTTTTTTTTAATGAAGTGATTTAGAAATGTGCTAGTTATACCATGCTCTATTAAATACAATAAAATTGTGTGAAAGTACAGTGATTTTTTTTAAGCCAATGAAGAGTGTTGAGCGAATCGAAGTCTACGAAGTGGACTTTGATCCGAATTTCACCATAAATTAAATTCACCACGAAGCCGAATCTACTCGTGCTTCGTGGTAGCGAATCGATTTAACCTGAAATAGTCACAAAGCGAATTTGTGAGTGAAATTCTACAAAACAGCCGAATCGAAATTTTCAATTATTCGCTCATCACTAATGTAGACCAGTGAGCTTCAATTTGGCTCATTTCTGTTCGGGGCGGGTCCTATACTTTGAAGTTAGATACCAGACGATTATATTGAAAGAGAACTTATCTGCTCTCTGGACATGTCTGTTGTAGTAAATGACTATATTCCCCAGGAAATAGCTATTCTGGAACATCTTTCCGTCATATCCTTCCTAGAAATTTGCAAATAAATTGGCAACTGGGTGTTAACATTACACCTATGAAAGGTGGCGTGTCCCCAAACATTCTGATACTGGCAGCTCTGATTGGATAGTGTCACGCTGCATAGAGACACACCCCTAACTGCTAATACCTGGTTGTAAATGTATTCATAAATTCCTAGAAGGAATAACAAAGGAACAATACAAAATGAGTAATAAGACATGTTGTTCCTGAATTATGGGAAAATGTTTTTTGTTTTTTTTTTATAAAAAAGACACATCAGGCAAGATGTCAGCTCCTCTTTAAAGGGTCAGGAAACAGTGATAAGCAGGTTTATGGGATCAAAAATCAGTAGCTATGAAAGGAAATTGTACCACTTAAAAGGGTTTTCCAAGATTTCCTCACTGATGACCTATCCTCTGGATAGGTCATCAGTGCCTGATCAGTGGGGGTACGATCAGCTCTTTGAAAAGGCAGTGGCGCTCCCGTGAGCGCCGTGGCCATTCCCGTGCTCTCCGAGCACAGCACCGTAGATTGTATAGTGGCTGTGTTTGGTATTGCAGCTTAACGACATTCACTACTATGGGGCTGAGCTGCTCCTAGACCATGTGATCGATGAAGGTGTCATCACAGGAGCGCCAGTTCCTTCTCAGACAGCTGATCGTGGTAGCGGTCCCGCCAAACAAGTACTGATGACCTATCGAGAGGATAGGCCATTAGTTATAAAGTCTAGGAAAACCCTTTTAATGCCTTTTTTTTTTTTTTTAACTTGATTACGGCTCAAGTGCAGCAGTAAAATGTGACAAATGACAAGTAATGCTGTTACTTAGAAATGTTGTTAAATATATTTAATTGGTTTGTAGAGGAGTAGAAAAAGGTTGTTCATGTCCCAAAACAGCTCCACACTGGTCCATATTCAATCCATAGACAATGTCCCTAAACACAGCTCAGGCGATGTGTCCTTCCTACAAAAGCAGCTAGTCTTTCATGTTAGATTATATATATAAAAAAAAAAGCAGCTAGCAGCGGCACAACCCCTTTAATTCCATGGTTGTATGAGGGGAAGCAGACACAGAAAAAAATGTACAGTGTGAACAAAGCTTAGATGCAGTTTGGCCATCCACAGCTAAATAATAAAGGGGTCTCCAAAGTGTTCTGTTTGTTCCTCATTTTATGTGAATGTTATTTCTTGTACTGGAAGGTCACTTTAAGCCCCTAGATTAAACACACTCTTCTGCGCTGCCCCAAGTAACTTAAAAGGGTTGTGCCATCTCATACATTGGGGACATATCGCTAGGATATTCCCCTAATACCTGGTAGGTGAGGGTCACAACTCTGGGACCCACACCTGTCTCTAGAACAAAGCCCACAATGTGAAGGAGAGCGGACCGCGCATGTGCGGCCGCCCTCCATTAATTTCTGTTGGAGTGGCAAAAACAGCCGAGCGGGAGTCTATGGAGTCCCATAGAAATGAATGGGAAGTGCACTGCGCAAGCGCAGCCAACGCTCCATTCACTTCAATGGGGCTGACAGAAATAACTGAGAGAGCGCTCACCTATTTTGGTACTCCAATAGAAATGAATGGAGGGTGGCCGCACATGGCCATGGAAATTGCCTACACAATTTTACTGGTAATGCCACATTTTTCCCAGCAAAATCATGGCCATGCAGTTAAATTATGGGGGCACCCACCAGATTTTTCACCTAGGGGCCTCCACCAACCTTAATCCAGCCCCGCGGCACAGATGATGTCATCACAATTCCTGTATTGAGCCACTGAGGTCTTGTGCTCTCAGCAGCCCAGCACAGGAGGTATGATGTCATCACACTATTATATTGCTAACTATAGAAGATGGCGGATGAAGATGATGCCCTATGAAAGCAGCTGGGCCCAGGCTGTCAGGGGGCGTGGTACAGGTACACCGCTTCACCCTTAGCCCTGCTTACAGCCTTCTCATCCTAACCTTGCAACCTGCTTTGGATTAGGATCTAGGGTAAATTATATGAAATATTTGGTGTTAACCCAGCCATCACCCTAGAAGACCAGTTATATTACAATTAGCCTCTTTACTACTCTAGACCACCAGCATTATTATATATTAACCCTTAAGGCTTAACCTCTCTAGACCACTAGAATACTAACCCCCTGAACCAACCTATGTAAAAACAGATGAATCTGAGACACCCCCCCCCCTCACCCTTTAATCACCTTGTTCGCCCTTGAATGTCATTCCATTGATAGGGTAAATACATTGGTGACTTTTCTGTCATCTGGCTCCACTCTGTAGGCTATGCTTTGTGCAGAAGATCTGATATATGAGGCTACTATCGATCCTTTGGATGCTGCTCAAGTAAAAGTAATTATGTTTGCATTACTACAGTTCCGTTTAGTGACAGCACGCTGGGGGCCTATTGTGATCTTTGGCATGTAGACCCCCGAGAAGACAAACTCCATCCCCAGCTTTAAGACTTGAAATTTAAATAAGGGAGACCGATCAGTGTCCTCAAGAACAGATGAAGAAGGGTGGGCATACAGTGCCCATACTTCATGTATTGTCTCTTGCCTTGACAGAAAGAGTAGCTAAGGGGTCACGAGGCTCCTATTACTTTAGTAAATGATTTTGCGGATAGCAATTTGGAAGATGAAGCAGCTTCTTCTCCATTTCTATAAAAAAAATAATCATTAGTCCTGTTGCTGAGTCATTAAGTTGTAAAAGAAAGGACGAGGAAGCCCAGACATGGAGCCAAGATACATGTAACCTCTGCTCTTCCACAGTGCAACAGGACATGAATACATTTATTAGAACACACATAGAGAATTCCCTGGTAGCATCTCTAAGATATCCAGAATATAGCACAGTCCATGAATGATTGATGTTTTCACCGTCGCAGTGGTTTTACTTGTGCACTGCAGTATTCCTGCCTTACTACCTAGTTGTGTGTTTGTTACTGTGAATCTCTGACCTTTTGCCCATTTTTCTGACATTGCCTCTGATTACTGGACCTCCTGGTATTTGATTCTGTCAGTTATTAAACCTTGCTTGAGATTGGACACTCTTTGGTATTGGTAGTTTGTGACCTTGCCTTTGCCTGATGACTTGGCTCTGATGTTATCTCCTGGTTTCACTTTGTTGTGTATTTTTGTCAGATTTTGGATTCTGATCTGGTCCTGGTTTTGTCTTTACCCATTTTGATTTAGGTCCTTGCACTAAGCTAAGAAGGGATTGTTGCGGGCCATCATATAGGACAGATCGTGCAAGTAGGTAGGAACAGTGGAGTACAGGGCTGCACTGTTGCCTACCGTTTCATGACAATTAGACTTTCAAAAATAGCCAAGCACTGGCTTGGCTTTTTTCAGAAAGTCCCATACTGGTGAATCTAGAGTTGGCCACACTTACATGGCTTGCTTTACATTCACTGCTATGGAACTTCCAAAAATAACTGAGCGTACTTGCTTGGCTATTTTCAGAAGTCCCATAGCAGTGAATAGAAAGGATGTCACACATGTGCGGCTTGCTGTTTGTTCCCTTTGGGGCTCCATTCTGGAAATAGGCGCAGGTTACACCTCTGGGACCTACTTCTATCGGACATTTATGGCATCTCTTGCAACATGCCATAGATGTCCCAGATTGGCCAACCCTTTAGACCTCATCCTTGAGCCCATTATGCCAAACAGAGCTGTACTGTGCTGTGACTTGGGTTGCCATACGTCAGAGTGAGTTTTCTCTGGAACTTTACTTTGATGAAAAGGCCCTCAGTGTTCAATTTCTGGGGGTCTGCCATGTCTCCTTTGTTGTTTACACAAACACAATGCTCATCCATGCTGCTTTTTGCCCTTTTTTTAGTGGCCACACCCCTATTCCATGACACCGCAACACCTCCCTCAATGTGCGTTTGAGCACCAGGACGGCATCTTATTATGAAGTATCCCAGCGCCACACACAGGTAAAGTTTATAGAGGGTTGCTCTTAGGAAGGTGTTAGGAGTCTGAGGCAGCACGCAAGATTTGCTAACTCCTCTAGGTGGTCTCTTCTTTTTCTAGGAGCTTAACAGGTGTTCCAGGAGAGTTGTCAAGTATGCCATACAGGGAGCTGTGCTTGGTACTGAAGCTCAGTCTTATTCAATCAAATTTGACTGGTACAAAGCATGGTGGCAGCTTTGAATCTGATTGCATGGTTGAGGGCATGGGTGATGAGTAGCATTGAATTAGATTGGTTGAAATCATGCATCCATTCCATATGTTCTCTCCGCCAATCTACTTCAGTCCTGCTTGGCATCAATTGCACACCCTGCCCTACAAACAGATTCAGTACTACCGGGTGCTGGATATTGCCACCAATGAATGGGCAGTGTCAGACTATGTAGGAACACACCATATAGATAGTAGAAGTGGCAACACCCAGTTATAGATCGATTCATACTATCCCGGGAGGAATAACAGTGGTATGTCACAATGGAGAGTTGTAAGAAAAAATTATCCAGAATTGCTTTTTCATGGTGACTATAAGTACTTGCTAAAACAGGCATGTCAATATGGGCTCAAATAACAAACTTCATATTTTCCTCATCTTCCAACTACATTGCTGCTAGAGCAGTGAGCTGGATCTCAGATTGGATGGCCAGTCTGTCTCAAAAGTGTGTGGGTGCCGAAGCAATATACCCTTTCCACAAGCAGTAAAGTCTTTTGCCATAAACGAGCGAATACCTTATTGACTTTCCATTACTGTCTTGAAATGGTTCTAAACCTTCTGTAGATGCCTGCTCTATTTCTGTCAGGGGTAATCTTTTTGTTCAGATATTCCTCTGGCAGTTTTCAGTCTCAGAGATGAAGGATCCCTGGACCAAGACTAGTTTTCTCAGGAGCTCACAAACATACATCCTTCCGCTAGGCTTGCTCAGCATAGACTCACTCTACACTACATGCCAACCTAAGACTGCCAGATTGAACTATTTTCTGCCTGTAGACAACTATTTGGGACACAGTGCAAGAAAAGAGCACTTTAGCAGTAAATCACAACATTAACTCTTAAAAGTAACTCTTAGCAGTAATCTGCTGGGTCACTGCACCAGCTGGTCTTGCGCATCTTTTGCTGCTCCTTACAGATGGCTTGTGCCAAAGTGGCCAGATGTGGTCACTATGAGCAGAGAGAAAAGTAGGAATATATCAGGGCTGATATAAAAAAAACACAACAATCTGTGCCAGATTTCAGTGAGGGTGGCACTTTGACATGTTCATAACTGTTTTACAGATTTTATAATCCAAGCCTGCCCATTTTGGTGGGACCAGCCATCTCTATTATCTGTATGAAGGTGTGCCTACTCTACCCAGATAGATTATGTTATGAATTTCAGCATGACCAATCCTTTGTTCTCATGCGTGATAAACCACTGACAGAGTTGTCTTACAGCAACAGATAACCTATTAGACCTCATTAATGGTCCTATGTGTCCAGTAATAACAGAAAAGTTTACGATGCAATTAAAATTGGAGATGCAGACATTCTGTATAAATAGATGGTGATCCATCAGAGGCTTTTTCTTCCACTGGTCAAAGATACCCCAACCGATACTGTAATTTTACAGTCCACTAGTCGGGCTACATAAATTTCTGCTTCAGTATACAGTATTAAGAAAAAGTTTATTTTTCCACCACAACTGAAATCACATAAAAACTTGACCTGGACTAGTGGCAAAAATTGTCATGAACTGAAAAGTCATTATTAAAAAAAAAATGTTTTGCCTCCCAAAATTTCAAGGTCTTTATGCAAAATAAACTTCCTAGTTAAGATCTGAAATTCTAGTTATCCACCTGCATGGATCTAAATTGCTATGGATTTGCTGGTGTGAATGGACAAAATGGCACAAAAGAGAAGTACACGTATTTCCACCCAGGTAATCAGTGAGGACATGCTGTTTCCCGATTACTTTTGGCTTAGCTTTCAACACACGTACTGCTTACTGCTGTGAAGTCAGTTAATTAAGTTATAATTAATTAATTGTGGCACCTGCAGTGTCCTGGAAGGGTACAGAGTGATGATATGTTGTAAAACAAGTAGAAAATGCAATAGTAATATTATAGGGTAAACAAACTCAATACCACCATTCTTGCTGATTAATTCTTTTCAAACATGAGGAGGGGCATTTATTAAAGAAAAGGACTTCTGAACATGTACATTGTGTGGACTCCATTGCCTGGGACCAACAGGGATTTTAAGATACGGATGTAGTAGAGTTAACACACATGCTTTATGAGACGTGTTCTCTAAACTAAATGCGTTAAGCAAACACCTTCTATTGCTTTTCAATGGGTTTTGTTTCAAGATAATGCAATGAGATAAGAAATTTGAGTTAAGAGTTTGTGTGTTAAACCTTCTACATCTGAAACTACTGGGCCAAAAAAGTAAGCGACCCAGTGTTTGAATTACGTTCTCTATCACTGGTTCATATTACCATGAGATAGGGCAGAACAATACTAATGGCAGAATAATTTAGAAGTGAGAAGTTCATCATACAGTTGCAAGAAAAAGTAAGTGAGACATATTCTTGAATATCTGCATTGCTTTGTAATAAATGTGGTCTGATTGTTATCTAAAGGTCCTTCTACCTGTAACAATGTTTCAGGTAATTATCAGGAATGAACCAAAAGTTCCCAATAATTGCCTGATCAATAGGTGATATGAGATCTTTATTCAAATGCAGCAATCACCTCTGCTGTATGGGGACAAGGGATCACTATATTGATTGCTTGTCCCCATAGAAAATCATTGTTTATGGGTAGCAGATCTCTGTTTATACAAGCCAATCTGATGCACAGAAATAATAATTTTAGGTGTCAGCCAAAAGACACTGATCACCCCATAAATAAGTGGTTTAAACAGGGCAATTCTCGAAAGAGATTATTTCTACAAATGCTCACAATTATAGACAAAGACAATCTAATTAGGCCTCCTGCACACGACCGTTGTGTGCACCCGTGGCCGTTGGCCCGTGTAACGTTTTTTTCTGCGGCCCCATTGACTTTCAATGGGTCCGTTGAAAACTCGGCTACTGCACCGTTTTGTCACCCGCGTCCGTGACCCGTGTTTCTTGCCCGTCAAAAAATATAACCTGTCCTATTTTTTTCACGGCTAACGGGTCGCGGCCCCATTCAAGTGAATGGGGCCATGAAAAACGCGGTTGCACACCCGTTTGTCATCCGCGTCCGCGCCCGCTCCGCGCCCGTTTTATTTCTTCTTATGGCATGGGCAAATTGTCTAGCCAAACTTGTGGCAATAAATTGAAAAAAAAAAAGACAGGAAGTTTTAGGTGACAGGATATGCAAATTTCTAGACATCTGTGGTAAACAGCTTGTGTGAGGAGAAGCAGCCATTTCAGGAGGATTAATAATCTCATCCACCATGCCTCGCTGGGATGTAGAAAAATTGATTAGTCTCGTCCAGGAGAGGCCCGAGCTGTGGGATACCCGGCAAAATGCCTACAGTGACCGACTGAAAAAAGACGCTTCGTGGGAGAAAGTGGCACGGAGCATGCGGCGAAGTGAATGGGCCAAGGCTGATAGCCGAGGCCGGGCCGCATTAGGTAAGTGTTATCACTGTAGTTGTGCTGTCCTTGCCCTCTGTGTGGCCCTAATATATAGTTTGAATGTCCCAGAGGTGACAATAGTGTTTTCAGGGTGGTCCAGCCTCCTTTTGCCTAAAGGCCTGTACATGGTTTTTTAATGTGGCGTCTATTTTTCCCCTTTCTTAATTTTTTACCTCACAATTGTCTTCTATGTCATTTTTAAACAGTGAAACAAACGAAAACCCGCTGGGCGAGCTGCCGGGACCAGTTCCGCCGGGAGCTGACCAGCAAAGGCCGGAGTGGGGAGGGCTCATCGACCAAACGGGCCTATATTTATACGGCCCAGTTACAGTTTCTGCGGCCAGTAATGGAACTGAGGCCGTAAGTATTTTTTACGTTCTTTTCAAACGGTGTCATATTTTCACACTTACGTTTTTTTAAGGCAAGCTAAAGTGTTTCTGAAACTAATGGATACAGTTTTGTTGTTCTATTGAAGACCTATACTTTCTGTAGGGCAGCCATGTCAAAACTGACTACATCCAGCTCTTTAACAACTGAAACTCCCAGCATGATAGAATAGCTGAAAGCTACTCGGTCCTGCTTGGAGTTGTAGTTGGGCATCAGCTGGAGGGCAACAGTTTGTCCATGCCTTGTGTTGGTTGCCTACATCATTTTAGTGGTGTAGTCAAACCAGGGGCAACCGCTTATGAGATGAATGATGAGACGACACGTGAAGTGTGCAGATGGCGGCTCCTTTCTCTGTTTTGTTTGTGTTGAAGCAATTTTTGTTCCCTCCTGGAACATAGATGATTCCACTTTGAACCAGAAAAGCAAATACAGATGACACTTGCGCACTGCACGAATTATTTCCTCATACAGTAGTTCATCGTGTATGTCGGCTCCTAGTCACACCCCAATGGTTAAAAAAGCTTTCCAAAACCCACCCGTTTTAATGGGAGCCCGGAGTAGGGTTTTTTTTTCCAAACTTTTTGGGCGGCATGAGATTTGTCCCATAACGACATATTCTCACATTTTGGAAGGTTAGGGAAATGTGTACCCTTTATGTACCGGGATAGTAATTTATATAGCTGAAATGGTTTTGCACCAAACCCCACATGGTTTCCTTACATTGCTCCTCTGAACTGTCAATCACCACATCCTAGGCTAAAGTGTGAAGCTGAGGTTGCAACTACGCAAGAGCAGCACGATTACAACTAGTACTCTCACCATGGTCAAGTGTGGCCTGGTACATGTTGTTTCTCTGAAAATGAGGTTCTACTAGGTTCAAATGACAATTTGTATCTTTACATGTTGGTAGCGGGGCACATACAGATGATTTGGCCTCATTTTCAGCACTGGTTTTGGTCCTTGAGTGAGGACTCCTCTTCAGAGGCTGGACAGCTCCAAGCAGCAAACAATGTTTGCCCATTTTCCGAAACAATAGGCCTTTACAAGACTTATCCCATTAATAGATCCAAATGCCATTCAAAAGGGATTTCCACATTTCACATTGAAGCAGTTAGTCGTTGTGTAATTTCAAATCTCTGATGGTATGCTGCCACTCCGTATATATATATTGTATTTGCACGGTTGCTTTGCACAGAATGAAATCTATGTGCTTTTGTAATGTTGAAATCAAATGACCTAATGTGTTTTTTTTTGTTTTGTTTTTTAAATACAGTACTGTGGACAGTCTGGATCCCTCACAAGATTCGGACACGTCGGCCAGTGAACCCCCTGCAAGATTTTCTCCCCAGGGAACTCCGTCGCCAACACCGGCTGAGGACCCTGAGGACTCCACGCTGGCCGAGGAACCCGTACCACCTTGCAGTCCACCACGGGTCGTCCAGACCCAGCCCAGACGGCGCCGCCAACTCCCTCCCTCTACCTCTGTGCCAGAGAGTCGGGAGGCTATTGATGCCCGCCTCATAGAATTTCTGGCCCAGAGGAGGAGTGAAGGAGTTGAGGAGAAGACATTACGGGGCTTAGGACAGCTATTGAGGCATGTCACTCCTTTAGAGCACCATGAGTGCCTTGCCTCCTTAGCTGTAGTTCTAAAAATGTTTGCGCTTCCTAACCATGGGGACCTTCTAGGAAAGCTTAATGCCATGAAAGTGGACCTGGAGAATGCGCAACAGCAGCAAAGTGCCGGGCCATTTGAAGGTGCGCCACAAGCAGCACAAGTTCCAGGATACCACCCACAACCCCACTATGGACTCCCCCAGGGCCCAATGCATCAAGTGGGTCAGCCCCTTTACCCGGGCAGTTTCGCATCTGGGTTACCTCAACAGGCCAATATCAGGCCACGGTCCACGTTTCCAACAGGATCTTTTACTCAGGACCTTCTGAATTTGTAAGACAGTTTAATGTTTTGTTTTCAAGAACTTTATATGTTTGTCCTTAAAATGTTGGGGCCATTGGCTTCCTGTTTATTAAGTTTGGCTCAATCTAAAACATAAATGTTGTTTGAGCCAAAAAGTAGTCGACTGTTTTTTTAGTGTGCACGCTACATAAAACATTTACTTTGACCCATTTCAATTGAAAAAAGAAACACCACACACTTTTCCGCACTAAGCAACACTTTATTTGGGTGAGCAACATCTTTATTTGGGGATATGGTCATGATGAGGTATTAGAAAATTTTTGGACTACACTAAAAAAAAAGGAAAAGATGTTAAAGTCTATTTAGATTTAGACCAAAACATCAATTCTATCACGTTAGATGCATATTTAAATGTGTGCGGTCCAAAAAATCTCAGCCCGCAAGCCCACGTCAAGGGTCCTCATTATCTTGCGAGTCCCTACACTCAACTACAATCCTAAATTTCAGGAATCTATCTAGAAAATAACAAAAAACTAAAGAGCCCAGAAGATTTCAAAAACTGCCACGAATAGCATCCCTCTGCCACGGCACGGACCCCTCTGGACTTGAAAAGTAGTCTGCATAGAGTTCCCGAACTGCAATGCCTGCAGTCCCAGGTCGTCTATGCAGGGTCCTTTCCAAATCCAAATCTGAAGTCGTAGGAAGATCTTCCATGTCAACAGAAGAGGAAGCCTCGTGAATCCTGGTGAAATTGTGGAGAACAACACAAGCTTGAATCACCAGGGTAGCATTCTCCGGAGCCATCTGTATGGATGACAAAAACACCCTCCACTTGCTAGAGAGTATTCCGAAAGCGCACTCCACATACCGACGGGCACGAGTCAACCGGTAGTTGAAGATACGCCTCCTGACATCCAAACCACGCTTTGGAAAGGGCCGCATAACATGTGGAGTCAATGCAAACCCTTCATCCGCCACGATGACAAATGGCGCCGGCGGACCTGCATATCCGGGCAGTCTTCTGGACTCGGGCAGGGCAAGCTGGTTGGCACGAAGCCGCTCACCCATTCTAGAAGCACTAAAGATGCGAGCATCCGCAGTACTTCCATAGGCCCCGATATCTACCATTATAAACCGGTAGTTACTGTCAGCAACAGCCATCAGCACTACCGAGAAAAACTGTTTATAATTGAAGAAACGGCTCCCTGAGTGTGGCGGCTTCTTCACACGGATGTGCTTGCCATCCATTGCCCCGATGCAGTTAGGAAACTGCGCGGAATCTTGGAAACCCTCTGCGATCCGAAGCCAATCCTCCACCTTGGGCTGCGGCATCACCGTCTCTCGGAGTTGCTGCCACATGACATGGCAAGTGTGTCGTACAATACTCGAGATTGTCGAGGCTCCTAACAGAAACTCAAAATGCAGTGATGCAAATGAGTTCCCAGTTGCAAGGAATCTGTGGAGACAAAAAAAAAAACCCCAGTAAACTGCGAATATAAGTGAAAACAGATACAAGATTCAAGCATAATGTTGTATACACACCAGGATTGTAAACACCCTATGTCTAGTGGTGGGGAACCTATGGGACGGGTGCCAGAGGCGGTACTCAAGGCCCACTGTGTGGGCACCCACACCCATTGTAAAGACTATATGGTTTTCAAAGATCCCCCCTTGATTTTACAAACCATTCATCAGAACAGGGCACACTATGCTTATTGCCGGCAGCAGTGATTGGAAGCCGGAAAAGGAGTATCTGAGCAAAACACTAACAGCTATTGGTCTGTGGCCAGTACTACCAGAACTAAGTAACATAAACTGTGTTTTGCCCCTTTCTAATTGCAGAGAGTGTAGTGGCGCGTCCAAATATTGGGAACATTAGGCATGCTGAAAAGGTTAGCTGGACATCTCAGGGGTTCACAGCAGCACAATCCTACGAAATAAGGGAACTGATCGGTATATAGACTTTGCTCCGGGTGGGACACGCAGATAGAGATCCTGACTGAGGGACCGAATTCTTTAAGTTGAAAAAGCCTTATTAAAAAAATGCCCGTAATTCAAGATAAAGTTGACAATAATCACTCAGACAGGCAGGTCACAGCTTGCTGTAACATGGCTGACTGACTGAATCAAACGACATTTAAAACAAACTACTGGCGAGTGCAGAGGATTCATGGATTGTCTGGAGGCCGATAGCTAAACACACGTTTGAAACGAGCACAAACGCTAACCAACGGCCAAAATATTGGCATGTTAGGTGCCAGGGATTAACGGGATAACAAAACAGCCACAAACAAATGAAAGGAAAAAAAAATGGAGAAAGAAACATAGGTTTGGCAAACATTAGCACATGTCTAACAGCAGCCATTTTGGAGCACATGGTCCCCCTGACACAAGCAGTGCACATTACTGGTGAAACTTTACAAGTACTATACTGCTTACCTCAACGTGACGATGAGCCTTTCCTCTGGAGTAATGCTGCGCCTCATATTGGTGTCCATAAAGGTAAGGACAGTACGTAGAGACGACAGCAAGCGATCAAATGTACCCACTGACATCCGACAGAAGGAATAGAACTTCGCAGGATGCAGGCGCAGATCTTCATAGAGGGTATGGAAGTGTCCTTTCCGGGACCGTTGGGAAACTATCGGATGGACCCAAAATCGTCGCCTTCTACGCGGTTCCTCAGTCAACAAAGGAGGGCGCGGACCACATTGCCGACCAATGAGCCAATCCACAACGAACTCTTCCTCTGTATCAGACATGATGAAACAGCAAAGAGAAGCAGCCAAAATAACCTCTGTACTCTGCAAAGACTACAGAAAATGGCCACAAATGCATACTCAGGTGCCCTTGATTTATACCAGTATCCTGGGTGGAGTTATTAAAAATCCTTTTTTTTTTCAAAATGCCAAGTTTTCAAACGGACCGCAAAAAAAACGGCCACACGGACACACGGAAGCACAACGGAAGCAAAAACGGGCACGGATCACGGAACAACGGAACCACTTTTTGCGGCCCGTTAAAAAATACTGTCGTGTGCAGGAGGCCTTAAGCGAATAACACAAACAGTTGTACCATTCATATATTTTACTGAACATATTAACCTGCTCACGACCGCCGTACGCAGGATTGCGTCTTCTCGGCGGTCGTGCTCTTCTGGGTGGACGCGCCGGTGCGTCCTCTCGAGAGACGTGAGATTTCCGGGGAAGCCGGCCCGCGCATGCGCATCGCGGGCCGGCAAAATTCAAAGGACAAGTTCGTCATCAACCTGCCAGCCACGATCATTGGCTGGCAGGTTGATGATTTTCAAAAAAACTAATCAGCAGCCAGATAACACATCATATTAGTAAATATGATGTGGTTATATGGCTGCTGTGCTCCTCTGCTCCTTCTTTTGGTCGGTTGGTTCCAGCAGAGGAGCAGAGGAGCACACATCACTGTGAGTACCCACCAACACCACACTTAGCCCCCAGATCACCTCCCAGCACCCAATTAACCCTTTGATCACCCCTTCTTGCCCCTGTCAATCACTAGTGAAAAGGAAAAAAGTGATCAGTGCAAACTGTCACTTTTTTTTTTTCACTGGTATTGACCGTTAGGTTTTAGGATAGTTTAGGCCTCTTGGTTAGGTAGTTTAGCGATCAGTTAGCGCCCAGCCCACCGCACCGCAGTCCCTTATTCGCTGATTAGCGTATCGCTAATCAGCATTTGTACTTTTATAGTATCTGAAAGTGATCAAAACTGATCACGGTCAGATCTATAATTGTATTAGTGTCACTTTAGTTCGCCCTCCACCCAAAACGCTGTGTTTGCCCGATCAGGCCTGATCGGTCGCCCACACGTGCGTTCGCCCACGCCCGCCCCACCGCAGTGACAAAAAAATTATTATTTTTTTATCACTGCACATTCACTTTACACGCACTGCGGCGATAAAAAAATCAGTTTTGATATTTTTTATCAACCGCAGCGGCCTCCGGTACTTCGCTAGCCTCCCCTTTGTAAGACAGGCTTGCTTTTTTTTCTTGGGTAGTCTCAGGGAATACCCCTAAATTTAGTTGCCCAAATGTCTAACAGGGGGTATTCTTCTGAAGAGGCCTACAGGCTTCTGACCCAGTCGGATGAGGAATGGGAACCCTCATCTGACGAATCTAGCGGGTCAGAATACGAACCTGTAGAAAGCAGTGGCTCTCTGACCCAAAGTTCGGACGAGGAGGCTGAGGTCCCTGATAGCACCAGGCGTACCCGGCCCCGTGTCGCTAGACCGCAGGTTGCGCAGGATCCGCTTCAAGAGCAGCAGAGTGGGGCTGGTGCTGTCGGATTACGTGGTGAGGCATACACCAGCAGCCCAGCCCTTCCTGGACCTAGTACCAGCACTTGCCGTACAACCTGGTGAAGTGGCGAGCACCAGAAGGGCAGTTGAAGCTGGTACGGTGGCACGAGCAGTAGTGACCCCGTCGCAGCCACCGCAAAGACGTGCCCGTAGAGCCCCTAGAATCCCTGAGGTGCTGGCAAACCCTGATTGGCAGTCCCCAACTTCAGCCGCACCTGTAGTTTTCCCTTTCACTGCCCAGTCTGGAGTTCGGGTTGAGACAGCTCAGATCGGTTCGGCCCTGGGATTTTTTGAGCTGTTCTTGACTGCGGAGCTCTTGGACTTAGTCGTGGCCGAAACAAATCGGTATGCCACACAATTTATATCCGCCAACCCGGGAAGCTCTTATGCCCAGTCTTTCCGGTGGAAACCAGTCCAAGTTTCCGAAATTAAAACTTTTCTGGGCCTCCTCCTCAACATGGGTCTAACTAAAAAGCATGAATTGCGGTCATATTGGTCCACGAACCCAATTCATCACATGCCCATGTTCTCTGCTGCTATGTCCAGGACACGATTTGAGACCATCCTGCGTTTCCTGCACTTTAGCGACAACAGCCACCTCCCGTCCCAGAGGCCACCCTGCTTTTGACCGGCTCCACAAAATTCGGCCCCTCATAGACCATTTCAACCTGAAATTTGCAGATTTGTATACCCCTGAGCAAAACATCTGCGTAGACGAGTCCCTGATACATTTTACCGGGCGCCTTGGCTTCAAACAATACATCCCAAGCAAGCGCGCCCGGTATGGGGTCAAATTGTATAAGCTCTGTGAAAGGGCCACAGGCTATACCCACAAATTTCGGATCTATGAGGGAAAAGATCAGACCCTGGAGCCGGTCGGTTGCCCTGACTACCTGGGGAGCAGTGGGAAGACAGTTTGGGACTTGGTGTCACCCTTATTCGGCAAGGGGTACCATCTTTATGTGGACAATTTTTACACAAGTGTGGCCCTCTTTAGGCATTTGTTTCTAGAACGGATTGGCGCCTGTGGCACCGCGCGAACTAGTCGCGCGGGCTTCCCCCAACGGCTCGTTACCACCCGTCTTGCAAGGGGGCAGAGGGCCGCACTGTGTAACGAAGAACTGCTCGCGGTGAAATGGAGAGACAAGCGTGACGTTTACATGCTCTCCTCCATTCACGCAGACACGACAATCCAAATTGAGCGAGCAACCCGTGTCATTGAAAAGCCCCTCTCAGTCCACGACTATAACCTTCACATGGGAGGGGTGGACTTCAATGACCAGATGTTGGCTCCGTATTTAGTGTCCCGCAGAACCAGACGCTGGTATAAGAAGGTGTCTGTATATTTAATTCAATTGGCTCTGTATAATAGTTTTGTTCTCTACAGTAAGGCTGGGAGAACTGGATCCTTCCTCAAATTTCAGGAAGAGATCATCGCGAACCTCCTGTACCCAGGAGGTTCCGTGGCCCCATCCACCAGTGTAGTTAGCCGTCTACACGAGCGACATTTCCCCAGTGTCGTTCCTGGTACCTCAAACCGACCGCCACCCCGAAAAAAATGTTGTGTCTGTAGCAGGAGTGGAATAAGGCTTGACACCCGCTATTTCTGTCCTGACTGTCCTGACCACCCTGCCCTATGCTTTGGAGAGTGTTTCCGGAAGTACCACTCACAGGTACACTATTAGCATAGGGATCATCTCACCAGGACAGGCACACAGGGCTATTAGGGCCCATTCACTCACACAGCTGCTGCAAACGTCTCCTTTCACCTGGGACAAAGTGCATAACGCACTTCGCCACATCTTTGGGCGATTTGCGCTTTGCACATTGTCCCATGGGGAAGGAGAGGTTTGTTCTATAAAGGTAAAAAAAAAAAAAAAAAACACCAGTAAGCAAAAAGGTTAATGTTTAGTTCAAAAAGTTAAAGTTTATGTATTCTGTTCCAAAGTTAATAAAATTATTGCGTTGCGGCCTGTTTTTTTTTTTTTAGTTTTTTTTTTACCTTCCAGGTGGACCAACCGATCGACTAGCTGCAGCACTGATGTGCATTCTGACAGAAGCATTGCGCTGCTGTCAGATTACACGCAAGTCGGTGTATGCGGCGCTGCAAGACGAGATTTCTCCTCTGCAGTAACAGATACGTTTGCCGAGGCATACGAGCTGAGGAGGAGGCGGCGTTCCTATGCTTTGGCAAACACTTTGTATATAAAAAAATAAATAAAAATCCCGGCAATGATTTATTCATCCACATCGATTGATGTGAATGGAGAAATCTGGTTTGCCAGGGCATACGAGCTAAGTGGGTATGGATGTTGGGCGGAGCTCCTATGTCCTGGCAGACGCCTTTCCCCTCCTTTTTTTTTTTTGGCAGAGATATTTTCATCCACATTGATCGATGCGAATGAAGAAATCTGTGCCGTTCATTTTTTTCTTTCAGCCCAGAGGCTGAACGGAAAAAAAAATCTCATTACCTGTATGCTCAATATAAGGAGAATAGCAGAAACTCCTAATGCTGGCCATACATGTAATGATTGCGGAGACCCTCAAATGCCAGGGCAGTACAAACACCCCACAACTGACCCCATTTTGGAAAGAAGACACCCCAAGGTATTCGCTGAGGGGCATATTGAGTCCATGAAAGATTTAAATTTTTGTCCTAAGTTAGCAGAAAGTGAGACTTTGTGAGAAAAAACAAAAAAAAAATCAATTTCCGCTAACTTATGCCAAAAAAATACATTTCTATGAACTCGCCATGCCCCTCATTGAATACCTTGGGGTGTCTTCTTTCCAAAGTGGGGTCACATGTGGGGTATTTATACTGCCCTGGCTTTTTAGGGGCCCTAAAGCGTGAGAAGAAGTCTGGGATCCAAATGTCTAAAAATGCCCTCCTAAAAGGAATTTGGGCACTTTTGCAGCCTAGATGCGCAAAAGTGTCACACATCTGGTATCGCCGTACTCAGGAGAAGCTGGGGAATGTGTTTTGGGGTGTCATTTTACATATACCCATGCTGGGTGAGATAAATATCTTGGTCAAATGCCAACTTTGTATAAAAAAAATGGAAAAGTTGTCTTTTGCCAAGATATTTCTCTCACCCAGCATGGTTATATGTGAAATGACACCCCAAAACACATTGCCCAACTTCTCCTGAGTACGGCGATACCAGATGTGTGACACTTTTTTGCAGCCAAGGTGGGCAAAGGGGCACATATTCCAAAGTGCACCTTTCGGATTTCGCTGGTCATTTTTTACACATTTTGATTGCAAAGTACTTCTCACACATTTGGGCCCCTAAATTGCCAGGGCAGTATAACTACGCCACAAGTGACCCCATTTTGGAAAGAAGACACCCCAAGGTATTCCGTGAGGGGCATGGCGAGTTCCTAGAATTTTTATTTTTTGTCGCAAGTTAGCGGAATATGAGACTTTGTAAGGAAAAAAAAATAAATCATCATTTTCCGCTAACTTGTGACAAAAAATAAAAAGTTCTATGAACTCACTATGCCCATCAGCGAATACCTTAGGGTGTCTACTTTCCGAAATGGGGTCATTTGTGGGGTTTTTCTACTGTTTGGGCATTGTAGAACCTCAGGAATCATGACAGGTGCTCAGAAAGTCAGAGCTGCTTCAAAAAGCGGAAATTCACATTTTTGTACCATAGTGTGTAAACGCTATAACTTTTACCCAAACCATTATTTTTTTTTTTTTGCCCAAACATTTTTTTTTTATCAAAGACATGTAGAACAATAAATTTGGCGAAAAATTTATATATGGATGTGGTTTTTTTTGCTAAATTTTACAGCTGAAAGTGAAAAATTTCATTTTTTTGCAAAAAAATCGTTACATTTTGATTAATAACAAAAAAAAGTAAAAATGTCAGCAGCAATAAAATACCACCAAATGAAAGCTCTATTAGTGAGAAGTAAAGGAGGTAAAATTCATTTGGGTGGTAAGTTGCATGACCAAGCGATAAACGGTGAAAGTAGTGTAGTGCAGAAGTGTAAAAAGTGGCCTGGTCATGAAGGGGGTTTCAGCTAGCGGGGTTGAAGTGGTTAAGTAAACATTCCCAGTGCAGGAAGGAACAGTAAGTGAATCTTTGTGTCAGTGACTCTCCAAGAGCTTATTGGCAAAAGGTATTTCCATATTAGATCAGATTAAAAGTTTGGGTTTCATTGGTGCTTTGAATATTAAATAAAGGCACACAAAGCCTGGTTACTGACAAAACTGTTTTCTCAAGAAAGATTGGTTAGTGTGAACCATGCCACAATGCAAACAACTTTCAGAAGACTTCAGAAGACATGTTATAGAGATGTATGAGGCTGGAAAAGGCTACAAAAGCATTGCTGAAGACCTTGGCATTCATACAATCTATGCTTAGACAAATTATTTGCAAATGAAGATAACAAAATTTTTGTTTATGATTGCATTTTACTCATTTTTGGCTAAAAATCATGTTTTCAATTAGCCTTTATAAAAAATATTGAGCCGTTCTGTCACAAACTGTTTTTCTAACTGTGTGACTGGTACTTTCACTTTTGCTTTGTGCTGGTCATCTAATAAACCTTATCTCTAAATTAAGAGGTCATAAATAGGGATGAGCGAACTCGAACTGTATAGTTCGGGTTCGTACCGAATTTTGGGGTGTCCGTGACACGGACCCGAACCCGGACATTTTCGTAAAAGTCCGGGTTCGGGTTCGGTGTTCGTCGCTTTCTTGGCGCTTTTGTGACGCTTTCTTGGCGCTTTTTGAAAGGCTGCAAAGCAGCCAATCAACAAGCGTCATACTACTTGCCCCAAGAGGCCATCACAGCCATGCCTACTATTGGCATGGCTGTGATTGGCCAGAGCACCATGTGACCCAGCCTCTATTTAAGCTGGAGTCACATAGCGCCGCCCGTCACTCTGCTCTGATTAGCGTAGGGAGAGGTTGCGGCTGCGACAGTAGGGCGAGATTAGGCAGATTAACTCCTCCAAAGGACTTGATTAACTGATCGATCTGCAGCTGTGGATCATTGAGCTGCTGATCCTCAATTGCTCACTGTTTTTAGGCTGCACAGACCGTTTGTCAGTCTCATTTTTCTGGGGTGATCGGCGGCCATTTTGTGTCTTGTGGTGCGCCAGCACAAGCTGCGACCAAGTGCATTTAACCCTCAATGGTGTGGTTGTTTTTTGGCTAAAGCCTACATCAGGGTGAAGCTGTCACACCAAGTGCATTTAACCAGCAATAGTCTGTTCATTTTTTGGCCATATACAAAATCAGGGGCAAGCTGCGCCTGTCACCAAGTGCATTTAACCCTCAATGGTGTGGTTGTTTTTTGGCTAAAGCCTACATCAGGGTGAAGCTGTGACACCAAGTGCATTTAACCAGCAATAGTCTGTTCATTTTTTGGCCATATACAAAATCAGGGGCAAGCTGCGCCTGTCACCAAGTGCATTTAACCCTCAATGGTGTGGTTGTTTTTTGGCTAAAGCCTACATCAGGGTGAAGCTGTCACACCAAGTGCATTTAACCAGCAATAGTCTGTTCATTTTTTGGCCATATACAAAATCAGGGGCAAGCTGCGCCTGTCACCAAGTGCATTTAACCCTCAATGGTGTGGTTGTTTTTTGGCTAAAGCCTACATCAGGGTGAAGCTGTCACACCAAGTGCATTTAACCAGCAATAGTCTGTTTATTTTTTGGCCATATCCCAGTCTAATTCTGTCACTAAATCCATACCGGTCACCCAGCGCCTAAATACTAGGCCTCAAATTTATATCCAGCTAAATCTGTCCCTAGTGCTGTAGCTGGGCGAGTTATTTAGTGTCCGTTCAAGCACATTTCTTGTTCTGGGTTGAAATACAATTCCCAATTTAGCAATTTCATAATTTAGTGGTTCCTGCTATATCAGAGCTATTTGAAATCTATCCCAAAAAGGGTATATAATATTGAAGGTGCACATTGGGTCATTCAGAATAACTTCACACACACCCGCTACTGTGTATTTCCAAGTCTAATTCTGTCACTAAACCCATACCTGTCACCCAGCGCCTAAATACTAGGCCTCAAATTTAAATCCCTCTAAATCTCTCGTTACCGCTGTACTGTTGTTGCTGGGCAAGATATTTAGTGTCCGTCAAAGCACATTTTTTGTTCTGGGTTGAAGTACAATTCCCAATTTAGCAATTTCATAATTTAGTGGTTCCTGCTATATCAGAGCTATTTGGAATCTATCCCTAAAAGGGTATATAATATTGAAGGTGCACATTGGGTCATTCAGAATAACTTCACACACACCCGCTACTGTGTATTTCCAAGTCTAATTCTGTCACTAAACCCATACCTGTCACCCAGCGCCTAAATACTAGGCCTCAAATTTAAATCCCTCTAAATCTCTCGTTACCGCTGTACTGTTGTTGCTGGGCAAGATATTTAGTGTCCGTCAAAGCACATTTTTTGTTCTGGGTTGAAGTACAATTCCCAATTTAGCAATTTCATAATTTAGTGGTTCCTGCTATATCAGAGCTATTTGGAATCTATCCCTAAAAGGGTATATAATATTGAAGGTGCACATTGGGTCATTCAGAATAACTTCACACACACCCGCTACTGTGTATTTCCAAGTCTAATTCTGTCACTAAACCCATACCTGTCACCCAGCGCCTAAATACTAGGCCTCAAATTTAAATCCCTCTAAATCTCTCGTTACCGCTGTACTGTTGTTGCTGGGCAAGATATTTAGTGTCCGTCAAAGCACATTTTTGTTCTGGGTTGAAGTACAATTCCCAATTTAGCAATTTCATAATTTAGTGGTTTCTGCTATATCAGAGCTATTTGAAATCTATCCCTAAAAGGGTATATAATATTGAAGGTGCACATAGGGTCATTCAGAATAACTTCACACACACGCTTCTGTGCATTTCCAAGTCTAATTCTGTCACTAAATCCATACCGGTGACCCAGCGCCTAAATACTAGGCCTCAAATTTAAATCCCTCTAAATCTCTCGTTACCCACCGCTGTACTGTTGTTGCTGGGCAAGATATTTAGTGTCCGTCAAAGCACATTTTTTGTTCTGGGTTGAAGTACAATTCCCAATTTAGCAATTTCATAATTTAGTGGTTTCTGCTATATCAGAGCTATTTGAAATCTATCCCTAAAAGGGTATATAATATTGAAGGTGCACATAGGGTCATTCAGAATAACCTCACACACACGCTTCTGTGCATTTCCAAGTCTAATTCTGTCACTAAATCCATACCGGTGACCCAGCGCCTAAATACTAGGCCTCAAATTTAAATCCCTCTAAATCTCTCGTTACCCACCGCTGTACTGTTGTTGCTGGGCAAGATATTTAGTGTCCGTCAAAGCACATTTTTTGTTCTGGGTTGAAGTACAATTCCCAATTTAGCAATTTCATAATTTAGTGGTTTCTGCTATATCAGAGCTATTTGAAATCTATCCCTAAAAGGGTATATAATATTGAAGGTGCACATAGGGTCATTCAGAATAACTTCACACACACGCTTCTGTGCATTTCCAAGTCTAATTCTGTCACTAAATCCATACCGGTGACCCAGCGCCTAAATACTAGGCCTTAAATTTAAATCCCTCTAAATCTCTCGTTACCCACCGCTGTACTGTTGTTGCTGGGCAAGATATTTAGTGTCCGTCAAAGCACATTTTTTGTTCTGGGTTGAAGTACAATTCCCAATTTAGCAATTTCATAATTTAGTGGTTTCTGCTATATCAGAGCTATTTGAAATCTATCCCTAAAAGGGTATATAATATTGAAGGTGCACATAGGGTCATTCAGAATAACTTCACACACACGCTTCTGTGCATTTCCAAGTCTAATTCTGTCACTAAATCCATACCGGTGACCCAGCGCCTAAATACTAGGCCTCAAATTTAAATCCCTCTAAATCTCTCGTTACCCACCGCTGTACTGTTGTTGCTGGGCAAGATATTTAGTGTCCGTCAAAGCACATTTTTTGTTCTGGGTTGAAGTACAATTCCCAATTTAGCAATTTCATAATTTAGTGGTTTCTGCTATATCAGAGCTATTTGAAATCTATCCCTAAAAGGGTATATAATATTGAAGGTGCACATAGGGTCATTCAGAATAACTTCACACACACGCTTCTGTGCATTTCCAAGTCTAATTCTGTCACTAAATCCATACCGGTGACCCAGCGCCTAAATACTAGGCCTCAAATTTAAATCCCTCTAAATCTCTCGTTACCCACCGCTGTACTGTTGTTGCTGGGCAAGATATTTAGTGTCCGTCAAAGCACATTTTTTGTTCTGGGTTGAAGTACAATTCCCAATTTAGCAATTTCATAATTTAGTGGTTTCTGCTATATCAGAGCTATTTGAAATCTATCCCTAAAAGGGTATATAATATTGAAGGTGCACATAGGGTCATTCAGAATAACTTCACACACACGCTTCTGTGCATTTCCAAGTCTAATTCTGTCACTAAATCCATACCGGTGACCCAGCGCCTAAATACTAGGCCTCAAATTTAAATCCCTCTAAATCTCTCGTTACCCACCGCTGTACTGTTGTTGCTGGGCAAGATATTTAGTGTCCGTCAAAGCACATTTTTTGTTCTGGGTTGAAGTACAATTCCCAATTTAGCAATTTCATAATTTAGTGGTTTCTGCTATATCAGAGCTATTTGAAATCTATCCCTAAAAGGGTATATAATATTGAAGGTGCACATAGGGTCATTCAGAATAACTTCACACACACGCTTCTGTGCATTTCCAAGTCTAATTCTGTCACTAAATCCATACCGGTGACCCAGCGCCTAAATACTAGGCCTCAAATTTAAATCCCTCTAAATCTCTCGTTACCCACCGCTGTACTGTTGTTGCTGGGCAAGATATTTAGTGTCCGTCAAAGCACATTTTTTGTTCTGGGTTGAAGTACAATTCCCAATTTAGCAATTTCATAATTTAGTGGTTTCTGCTATATCAGAGCTATTTGAAATCTATCCCTAAAAGGGTATATAATATTGAAGGTGCACATAGGGTCATTCAGAATAACTTCACACACACGCTTCTGTGCATTTCCAAGTCTAATTCTGTCACTAAATCCATACCGGTGACCCAGCGCCTAAATACTAGGCCTCAAATTTAAATCCCTCTAAATCTCTCGTTACCCACCGCTGTACTGTTGTTGCTGGGCAAGATATTTAGTGTCCGTCAAAGCACATTTTTTGTTCTGGGTTGAAGTACAATTCCCAATTTAGCAATTTCATAATTTAGTGGTTTCTGCTATATCAGAGCTATTTGAAATCTATCCCTAAAAGGGTATATAATATTGAAGGTGCACATAGGGTCATTCAGAATAACTTCACACACACGCTTCTGTGCATTTCCAAGTCTAATTCTGTCACTAAATCCATACCGGTGACCCAGCGCCTAAATACTAGGCCTCAAATTTATATCCCGCTAAATCTCTCGTTACCGCTGTACTGTTGTTGCTGGGCAAGATATTTAGTGTCCGTCAAAGCACATTTTTTGTTCTGGGTTGAAGTACAATTCCCAATTTAGCAATTTCATAATTTAGTGGTTCCTGCTATATCAGAGCTATTTGAAATCTATCCCAAAAAGGGTATATAATATTGAAGGTGCACATTGGGTCATTCAGAATAACTTCACACACACCCGCTACTGTGTATTTCCAAGTCTAATTCTGTCACTAAACCCATACCTGTCACCCAGCGCCTAAATACTAGGCCTCAAATTTAAATCCCTCTAAATCTCTCGTTACCGCTGTCCTGTTGTAGCTGGGAAAGTTATTTAGTGCCCGTCAAAGCACATTTTTTGTTCTGGGTTGAAGTACAATTCCCAATTTAGCAATTTCATAATTTAGTGGTTCCTGCTATATCAGAGCTATTTGAAATCTATCCCAAAAAGGGTATATAATATTCAAGGTGCACATTGGGTCATTCAGAATAACTTCACACACACGCTTCTGTGCATTTCCAAGTCTAATTCTGTCACTAAATCCATACCGGTCACCCAGCGCCTAAATACTAGGCCTCAAATTTATATCCCGCTGAATTTGAATACAATACATTGGGCCAAATAATATATTTGTTGTTGTGGTGAACCATAACAATGGGAAAAACATCTAGTAAGGGACGCGGACGTGGACATGGTCGTGGTGGTGTTAGTGGACCCTCTGGTGCTGGGAGAGGACGTGGCCGTTCTGCCACATCCACACGTCCTAGTGTACCAACTACCTCAGGTCCCAGTAGCCGCCAGAATTTACAGCGATATATGGTGGGGCCCAATGCCGTTCTAAGGATGGTAAGGCCTGAGCAGGTACAGGCATTAGTCAATTGGGTGGCCGACAGTGGATCCAGCACGTTCACATTATCTCCCACCCAGTCTTCTGCAGAAAGCGCACAGATGGCGCCTGAAAACCAACCCCATCAGTCTGTCACATCACCCCCATGCATACCAGGGAAACTGTCTCAGCCTCAAGTTATGCAGCAGTCTCTTATGCTGTTTGAAGACTCCGCTGGCAGGGTTTCCCAAGGGCATCCACCTAGCCCTTCCCCAGCGGTGAAAGACATAGAATGCACTGACGCACAACCACTTATGTTTCCTGATGATGAGGACATGGGAATACCACCTCAGCATGTCTCTGATGATGACGAAACACAGGTGCCAACTGCTGCGTCTTTCTGCAGTGTGCAGACTGAACAGGAGGTCAGGGATCAAGACTGGGTGGAAGACGATGCAGGGGACGATGAGGTCCTAGACCCCACATGGAATGAAGGTCGTGCCACTGACTTTCACAGTTCGGAGGAAGAGGCAGTGGTGAGACCGAGCCAACAGCGTAGCAAAAGAGGGAGCAGTGGGCAAAAGCAGAACACCCGCCGCCAAGAGACTCCGCCTGCTACTGACCGCCGCCATCTGGGACCGAGCACCCCAAAGGCAGCTTCAAGGAGTTCCCTGGCATGGCACTTCTTCAAACAATGTGCTGACGACAAGACCCGAGTGGTTTGCACGCTGTGCCATCAGAGCCTGAAGCGAGGCATTAACGTTCTGAACCTGAGCACAACCTGCATGACCAGGCACCTGCATGCAAAGCATGAACTGCAGTGGAGTAAACACCTTAAAACCAAGGAAGTCACTCAGGCTCCCCCTGCTACCTCTTCTGCTGCTGCCGCCTCGGCCTATTCTGCTGCTGCCGCCTCGGCCTCTTCCTCCGCCTCTGGAGGAACGTTGGCACCTGCCGCCCAGCAAACAGGGGATGTACCACCAACACCACCACCACCACCTCCGTCACCAAGCGTCTCAACCATGTCACACGCCAGCGTTCAGCTCTCCATCTCACAAACATTTGATAGAAAGCGTAAATTCCCACCTAGCCACCCTCGATCCCTGGCCCTGAATGCCAGCATTTCTAAACTACTGGCCTATGAAATGCTGTCATTTAGGCTGGTGGACACAGACAGCTTCAAACAGCTCATGTCGCTTGCTGTCCCACAGTATGTTGTTCCCAGCCGGCACTACTTCTCCAAGAGAGCCGTGCCTTCCCTGCACAACCAAGTATCCGATAAAATCAAGTGTGCACTGCGCAACGCCATCTGTAGCAAGGTCCACCTAACCACAGATACGTGGACCAGTAAGCACGGCCAGGGACGCTATATCTCCCTAACTGCACACTGGGTAAATGTAGTGGCAGCTGGGCCCCAGGCGGAGAGCTGTTTGGCGCACGTCCTGCCGCCGCCAAGGATCGCAGGGCAACATTCTTTGCCTCCTGTTGCCACCTCCTCCTTCTCGGCTTCCTCCTCCTCTTCTTCCACCTGCTCATCCAGTCAGCCACACACCTTCACCACCAACTTCAGCACAGCCCGGGGTAAACGTCAGCAGGCCATTCTGAAACTCATATGTTTGGGGGACAGGCCCCACACCGCACAGGAGTTGTGGCGGGGTATTGAACAACAGACCGACGAGTGGTTGCTGCCGGTGAGCCTCAAGCCCGGCCTGGTGGTGTGTGATAATGGGCGAAATCTCGTTGCAGCTCTGGGACTAGCCAATTTGACGCACATCCCTTGCTTGGCGCATGTGCTGAATTTGGTGGTGCAGAAGTTCATTCACAACTACCCCGACATGTCAGAGCTGCTGCATAAAGTGCGGGCCGTCTGTTCGCGCTTCCGGCGTTCACATCCTGCCGCTGCTCGCCTGTCTGCGCTACAGCGTAACTTCGGCCTTCCCGCTCACCGCCTCATATGCGACGTGCCCACCAGGTGGAACTCCACCTTGCACATGCTGGACAGACTGTGCGAGCAGCAGCAGGCCATAGTGGAGTTTCAGCTGCAGCACGCACGGGTCAGTCGCACTACAGAACAGCACCACTTCACCACCAATGACTGGGCCTCCATGCGAGACCTGTGTGCCCTGTTGCGCTGTTTCGAGTACTCCACCAACATGGCCAGTGGCGATGACACCGTTATCAGCGTTACAATACCACTTCTATGTCTCCTTGAGAAAACACTTAGGGCGATGATGGAACAGGAGGTGGCCCAGGAGGAGGAGGAGGAGGATGAGGAAGAGGGGTCATTTTTAGCACTTTCAGGCCAGTCTCTTCGAAGTGACTCAGAGGGAGGTTTTTTGCAACAGCAGAGGCCAGGTACAAATGTGGCCAGCCAGGGCCCACTACTGGAGGACGAGGAGGACGAGGATGAGGAGGAGGTGGAGGAGGATGAGGATGAAGCATGGTCACAGCGGGGTGGCACCCAACGCAGCTCGGGTCCATCACTGGTGCGTGGCTGGGGGGAAAGGCAGGACGATGACGATACGCCTCCCACAGAGGACAGCTTGTCCTTACCCCTGGGCAGCCTGGCACACATGAGCGACTACATGCTGCAGTGCCTGCGCAACGACAGCAGAGTTGCCCACATTTTAACCTGTGCGGACTACTGGGTTGCCACCCTGCTGGATCCACGCTACAAAGACAATGTGCCCACCTTACTTCCTGCACTGGAGCGTGATAGGAAGATGCGCGAGTACAAGCGCACGTTGGTAGACGCGCTACTGAGAGCATTCCCAAATGTCACAGGGGAACAAGTGGAAGCCCAAGGCCAAGGCAGAGGAGGAGCAAGAGGTCGCCAAGGCAGCTGTGTCACGGCCAGCTCCTCTGAGGGCAGGGTTAGCATGGCAGAGATGTGGAAAACTTTTGTCAACACGCCACAGCTAACTGCACCACCACCTGATACGCAACGTGTTAGCAGGAGGCAACATTTCACTAACATGGTGGAACAGTACGTGTGCACACCCCTCCACGTACTGACTGATGGTTCGGCCCCATTCAACTTCTGGGTCTCTAAATTGTCCACGTGGCCAGAGCTAGCCTTTTATGCCTTGGAGGTGCTGGCCTGCCCGGCAGCCAGCGTTTTGTCTGAACGTGTATTCAGCACGGCAGGGGGCGTCATTACAGACAAACGCAGCCGCCTGTCTACAGCCAATGTGGACAAGCTGACGTTCATAAAAATGAACCAGGCATGGATCCCACAGGACCTGTCCGTCCCTTGTCCAGATTAGACATTAACTACCTCCCCATAACCATATATTATTGGACTCCAGGGCACTTCCTCATTCAATCCTATTTTTATTTTCATTTTACCATTATATTGCGATGCTACCCAAAGTTGAATGAACCTCTCCTCTGCCTGTGTGCTAGGCCTAAATATATGCCAATGGACTGTTGCAGTGGTGGCTGACATGAAGCCTGATTCTCTGCTATGACATGCAGACTAATTCTCTGCTGACATGAAGCCAGATTGTCTGTTACGGGACCTCTCTCCTCTGCCTGGGTGCTGGGCCTAAATTTATGACAATGGACTGTTGCGGTGGTGGCTGACGTGAAGCCTGATTCTCTGCTATGACATGCAGACTGATTCTCTGCTGACATGAAGCCAGATCCTCTGTTACGGGACCTCTCTCCTCTGCCTGGGTGCTGGGCCTAAATTTATGACAATGGACTGTTGCAGTGGTGGCTGACGTGAAGCCTGATTCTCTGCTATGACATGCAGACTGATTCTCTGCTGACATGAAGCCAGATCCTCTTTTACGGGACCTCTCTCCTCTGCCTGGGTGCTGGGCCTAAATTTATGACAATGGACTGTTGCAGTGGTGGCTGACGTGAAGCCTGATTCTCTGCTATGACATGCAGACTGATTCTCTGCTGACATGAAGCCAGATCCTCTTTTACGGGACCTCTCTCCTCTGCCTGGGTGCTGGGCCTAAATTTATGACAATGGACTGTTGCAGTGGTGGCTGACGTGAAGCCTCATTCTCTGCTATGACATGCAGACTGATTCTCTGCTGACATGAAGCCAGATCCTCTGTTACGGGACCTCTCTCCTCTGCCTGGGTGCTGGGCCTGAATATATGCCAATGGACTGTTGCAGTGGTGGGTGACGTGAAGCCTCATTCTCTGCTATGACATGCAGACTAATTCTCTGCTGACATGAAGCCAGATTGTCTGTTACGGGACCTCTCTCCTCTGCCTGTGTGTGTGCTGGGCCTAAATATATGCCAATGGACTGTTGCAGTGGTGGCTGACGTGAAGCCTCATTCTCTGCTATGACATGCAGACTGATTCTCTGCTGACATGAAGCCAGATCCTCTGTTACGGGACCTCTCTCCTCTGCCTGGGTGCTGGGCCTAAATTTATGACAATGGACTGTTGCAGTGGTGGCTGACGTGAAGCCTGATTCTCTGCTATGACATGCAGACTGATTCTCTGCTGTCATGAAGCCAGATTGTCTGTTACGGGACCTTTCTCCTCTACCTGGGTTCTGGGCCTAAATTTATGAAAATTGACTCTTACAGTGGTGGGTGACGTGAAGCCTGATTCTCTGCTATGATATGAAGACTGATTCTCTGCTGACATGAAGCCAGATTGTCTGTTACGGGACCTTTCTCCTCTGCCTGGGTTCTGGGCCTAAATTTATGAAAATTGACTCTTACAGTGGTGGGTGACGTGAAGCCTGATTCTCTGCTATGATATGAAGACTGATTCTCTGCTGACATGAAGCCAGATTGTCTGTTACGGGACCTTTCTCCTCTGCCTGGGTTCTGGGCCTAAATTTATGAAAATTGACTCTTACAGTGGTGGGTGACGTGAAGCCTGATTCTCTGCTATGATATGAAGACTGATTCTCTGCTGACATGAAGCCAGATTGTCTGTTACGGGACCTTTCTCCTCTGCCTGGGTTCTGGGCCTAAATTTATGAAAATTGACTCTTACAGTGGTGGGTGACGTGAAGCCTGATTCTCTGCTATGATATGAAGACTGATTCTCTGCTGACATGAAGCCAGATTGTCTGTTACGGGACCTTTCTCCTCTGCCTGGGTTCTGGGCCTAAATTTATGAAAATTGACTCTTACAGTGGTGGGTGACGTGAAGCCTGATTCTCTGCTATGATATGAAGACTGATTCTCTGCTGACATGAAGCCAGATTGTCTGTTACGGGACCTTTCTCCTCTGCCTGGGTTCTGGGCCTAAATTTATGAAAATTGACTCTTACAGTGGTGGGTGACGTGAAGCCTGATTCTCTGCTATGATATGAAGACTGATTCTCTGCTGACATGAAGCCAGATTCTCTGTTACGGGACCTCTCTCCTCTGCCTGGGTGCTGGGCCTAAATTTATGACAATGGACTGTTGCAGTGGTGGCTGACGTGAAGCCTGATTCTCTGCTATGACATGCAGACTGATTCTCTGCTGACATGAAGCCAGATTCTCTGTTACGGGACCTCTCTCCTCTGCCTGTGTGTGTGCTGGGCCTAAATATATGCCAATGGACTGTTGCAGTGGTGGCTGACGTGAAGCCTCATTCTCTGCTATGACATGCAGACTAATTCTCTGCTGACATGAAGACAGATTCTCTGTTACGGGACCTCTCTCCTCTGCCTGGGTGCCGGGGCCTAAATATCTGAGAATGGACTGTTCCAGTGGTGGGTGACGGGAAGCCAGATTCTCTGCTATGGAACCTCTCTCCAATTGATTTTGGTTAATTTTTATTTATTTAATTTTTATTTTAATTCATTTCCCTATCCACATTTGTTTGCAGGGGATTTACCTACATGTTGCTGCCTTTTGCAGCCCTCTAGCTCTTTCCTGGGCTGTTTTACAGCCTTTTTAGTGCCGAAAAGTTCGGGTCCCCATTGACTTCAATGGGGTTCGGGTTCGGGACGAAGTTCGGATCGGGTTCGGATCCCGAACCCGAACATTTCCGGGATGTTCGGCCGAACTTCTCGAACCCGAACATCCAGGTGTTCGCTCAACTCTAGTCATAAACACTTATTTAAGTCACATTCTTATCAGTAAGATAAGAACTGAGCTATACTGAGTGTTTATAATGTCAGAGAGCATAGATTAGTAGCCTGTCAGCTCCCCAACTGATGGAAAAGAGAGAAAATCCAGAGTCTGCTACTAGTGCATCTCAGCTCTGTACAGAGAAAAGGGCTCCATCTTTTTTAATAAAGACCAATTGAAAAAATGATTTTTAGCTCAAAATTAGTACAAAGGTTTACATAGCCTTTAAAGATACTAGAAATTATGAAATAGTAGGACGCACAGGGCTGCTAGTCACCGACCATGGTGCTCTCAGTCAAGTAGTATCACCCTACTACTAGTTGAGAACAAATATATAGATAAAAAGACTGGGCACACCTGAGGAAATTGGTCACTCTATTTATTGATTAGGCTAAAAACAAATGACTAGTAGAAAGGAAATATTATGCTCGATTTACACTTGGGTGGACAGGTATATATTGGGCAGTAGATATATAAAATATATACCACCACTATAGGCTACACAATAAGCAGGGTATACAATATAATCGATCAGTTGACCTCCTATAAATAAGATAAAATTAAACCATCAATAAAAACTGGAAATAAATATAGCAGCATGCAGCATATGGGGCAGCATTAATATGAAGATCCAAATAGCAGCGTCAGTGTCTAGAAGGCAGCTTGAAATAATGTCTCCAATGGGGAGGAATCGGGTGACACAGAATATATCAGTGGCGGCTGATTGCCGTAAAAAGTCGCAAGTAAGTTTGTGATTATGTATCCATTGCGATCATCAGTTCATATACCCAATTCAACAGACAAGCTCCGTTGTATCCACCATGGGATATTGCAGTCAGTGCGATAGGTCAGTACCAAAACCGCAAGTGCATCTAGGGTCACAATGCTTGAGCTGAGCGCAGCGGCGTCCCACTGACTAAACTTAGCGGCGTACCGCTAGAGATAGATAATGCAATTGATAATCGCTCTAAGTTCAGAACGGTCTTACCGGTTGCTGAAGACCTCTGCCGTCCTGTAGACTCTAATGGGATGCTTTCCCCTTGTCTTTCAGGCTGTTCCTTGACTGCGTCGGTGGGTTGTTGCACATGGGCCAGCCAATTCAAGTCCAGGCTCCAGCTCACCTCCACCTTCTCCCGCGGAATTTCAAAGTCAGTTTTTTCGGCACTTGGTCTTATATTGATTGTCTGTGGTGCACTCACATTTAAATGGGGGGGGTCTGACCCCCCATTAAATTGTGAGTGCACCACAGACAATCAAGCATTGTGACCCTAGATGCACTTGCGGTTTTGGTACTGACCTATCGCACTGACTGCAATATCCCATGGTGGATACAACGGAGCTTGTCTGCTGAATTGGGTATATGAACTGATGATCGCATTGGATACATAATCACGAACTTACTTGCGACTTTTTACGGCACCCGATTCCTCCCCATTGGAGACATTATTTCAAGCTGCCTTCTAGACACTGACGCTGCTATTTGGATCTTCATATTAATGCTGCCCCATATGCTGCATGCTGCTATATTTATTTCCAGTTTTTATTGATGGTTTAATTTTTATCTTATTTATAGGAGGTCAACTGATCGATTATATTGTATACCCTGCTTATTGTGTAGCCTATAGAGGTGGTATATATTTTATATATCTACTGCCCAATATATACCTGTCCACCCAAGTGTAAATCGAGCATAATATTTCCTTTCTACTAGTCATTTGTTTTTAGCCTAATCAATAAATAGAGTGACCAATTTCCTCAGGTGTGCCCAGTCTTTTTATCTATATATTTGTTCTCAGCCTTTAAAGATAGTTTGCTCCCTCACGGCCTCAATGTCTTGCCTTGCGACCATTGAGAGAAAGATCAATTCTAAGGTGTATGAAAATATTTTACAGTACAATGACCTGAATCTGGAGAAATTTTCAGCGAATGAACAACAAGACATTGAACCAAACCACACAAGTGACCCAACCATATCAAGACCCTGTGGCATCACCCAAGGAGAGCTATACACACAAGGTACCCTAGAAATATTGAGGACTTGAAATACATTTGCAGGGAAGAATGGTCCTAAATTTATGTTTAACATAGTGAAAATATTATTTACAGCTATTTTTATTATACATGACACATACATATACTTTATATTGATTAAACTTTCTAAAACCGCAATTCTATAATTGTTCATTATAATATGTCTATCCTAGTGTATATCCTTACTTTTTTGTGTTATCACTGGTGTAGTATATTTTCTTCTTCTTTTTTTTTTTCTTTTTTTATACAAAGCTTCCTTGCTGCTCTCATTTTATGACCTTTAATGTATATTTGTCACAGAAGAACTTTTTAAGTACTAAAAATGACAATAGAGCCATGTTTTATGTGATTGCTTATAGCGTTCCCAGAAATTGTGAGACCTTTGCAACAATGCCATGTCATGTAGTCAAATATGATGATGTCATGGGAATGAAAACTTTTAATCAAAGTTAGAAACTTTCTAGGACAAACAGTAAAAGCTTCCTCAGTTTCTAAGAAATATGAGAACAATGCTAGTAATAAAAATCAGAGTCAGTGTTAAAGGGCTATCCAAGTTCCCGCAAATAAATGTTATTCTTTGTATAATGAAAAAGAAAATGAAAAACAAAGCTTTGCTCATAGAAAATAAAAATCTCACCTGCTGCTAGTTCCACCATTCTAATTCCATGGCTTGCGTCACAGCCATTTTGCGTCTTTACCGCCAAATACTCCCCTCAGCAGTTACATGTGCATCACAGGACATCATCAATTACGATCACGTGGGGACCTGAAATGGTCAGGAAGGGAGTGTTGGCATTGGAACAGTAGGGCTATCAGTAGGAGAGTGGTGTTTTTTTTCTGCAGGCACACTTTCCATCTGGGCTTTAATTTTGATGTTAGGCCAGACAATCTCTTCAAGGTTCTCAAAATCTCTGTTCGCAGCCATTCAGTAGGACCCTTCATTGTTTAAAAATTATGTACCAATGATGTAACAATTGAATGACCGCAAGCAGAGATTTTGAATGCCTTAAAGTGGTAATGAGCTTTCAACAAACTTTGAATTCTTCAATAGTACAGCTTGTGCATATGAGGAATGACATGATATCTATGTATCTGTTTAGAAAGGATCGTCAAAACCGGAGAGGGGGAGGGGTCTACCTTTATGTAAAGTCCTGTCTAAAGCCCACAGTCCGGGAAGATATAAGTGAGGGACATGAACATGTGGAGTCACTGCGGGTAGAGATACATAATAAACAATAATAAATTACTAATAGGAGTTAACTATAAACCACCTAATATACCAGAGTCCACAGAAAATCTACTACTAAACGAGATAGATGAGGCAGGAAATCATAATGAGGTAGTTATTATGGGGAATTTAAACTACCCAGATATAGACTGGGAAACTGAAAGCTGTACATCCCATAAAGGAAACAGGTTCTTGTCAATAACCAAAGACAATTACCTCTCCCAATTGGATCAGGACCCGACTAGAGGGACGGCCATACTGGACTTAGTATTAACCAATAGGCCTGGCAGAACAACAGATGTGCAGGTTGGGGGACACCTGGGAAATAGTGGCCATAAAGTAATAACCTTCCAATTATCATTCAAAAGAGCGTTTCTACAGGGAGGAACAAAAATACCAAACTTCAATAAAGCAAAATTTAGCCAACTAAGAGAGGCCATAGGTCTAACTAACTGGGACAAAGTCCTCAAAAATAAAAATACAGCCACAAAATGGGATATCTTTAACCACCTCCGGACCGCCTAACGCACATGTGCGTTCCGGAGGTGGCAGGGCTGCGCACAGTCACGCATATACGCGTCATCTCGCGATACGCGAGATTTCCTGTGAACGCGCGCACACAGGCGCGCGCGCTCACAGGAACTGAAGGTAAGCGAGTGGATCTCCAGCCTGCCAGCGGCGATCGCTCGCTGGCAGGCTGGAGATCCGAATTTTTTAACCCCTAACAGGTATATTAGACGCTGTTTTCATAACAGCGTCTAATATACCTCCTACCTGGTCCTCTGGTGGTCCCTTTTGTTTGGATCGACCACCAGAGGACTCAGGTAGGTCAGTACAGTCGCACCAAACACCACACTACACTACACCCCCCCCCCCCGTCACTTATTAACCCCTTATAAACCCCTGATCACCCATGATCACCCCATATAAACTCCCTGATCACCCCCCTGTCATTGATCACCGCCCTGTCATTGATCACCCCCCTGTCAGGCTCCGTTCAGACGTCCGCATGATTTTTACGGATCCGATCCATGTATCCATGGATCCGTAAAAATCATGCGGAAGTCTGAATGGAGCCTTACAGGGGGGTGATCAATGACAGGCGGGTGATCACCCATATACACTCCCTGATCACCCCCTGTCATTGATCACCCCCCTGTCACTGATCACCCCCCCTGTAAGGCTCCATTCAGACGTCCGCATGATTTTTACGGATCCGATCCATGGATCCGTAAAAATCATGCGGACGTCTGAATGGAGCCTTACAGGGGGGGTGATCAGTGACAGGGGGGTGATCACCCTGATTACCCTGATCACCCCCTGTCATTGATAACCCCCCTGTAAGGCTCCATTCAGACGTCCGCATGCGTTCTGTGGATCCGATCCATGTATCCATGGATCCGTAAAAAATCATGCGGATGTCTGAATGGAGCCTTACAGGGGGGGGTGATCAGTGACAGGGGGGTGATCACCCTGATTACCCCCTGTCATTGATAACCCCCCTGTAAGGCTCCATTCAGACGTCCGCATGCGTTCTGTGGATCCGATCCATGTATCCATGGATCCGTAAAAAATCATGCGGATGTCTGAATGGAGCCTTACAGGGGGGGTGATCAGTGACAGGGGGGTGATCACCCTGATTACCCTGATCACCCCCTGTCATTGATAACCCCCCTGTAAGGCTCCATTCAGACGTCCGCATGCGTTCTGTGGATCCGATCCATGTATCCATGGATCCGTAAAAAATCATGCGGATGTCTGAATGGAGCCTTACAGGGGGGGTGATCAATGACGGGGGGGGTGATCACCCTGATTACCCTGATCACCCCCTGTCATTGATAACCCCCCTGTAAGGCTCCATTCAGACGTCCGCATGCGTTCTGTGGATCCGATCCATGTATCCATGGATCCGTAAAAAATCATGCGGATGTCTGAATGGAGCCTTACAGGGGGGGTGATCAGTGACAGGGGGGTGATCACCCTGATTACCCTGATCACCCCCTGTCATTGATAACCCCCCTGTAAGGCTCCATTCAGACGTCCGCATGCGTTCTGTGGATCCGATCCATGTATCCATGGATCTGTAAAAAATCATGCGGATGTCTGAATGGAGCCTTACAGGGGGGGTGATCAGTGACAGGGGGGTGATCACCCTGATTACCCTGATCACCCCCTGTCATTGATAACCCCCCTGTAAGGCTCCATTCAGACGTCCGCATGCGTTCTGTGGATCCGATCCATGTATCCATGGATCCGTAAAAAATCATGCGGATGTCTGAATGGAGCCTTACAGGGGGGGTGATCAGTGACAGGGGGGTGATCACCCTGATTACCCTGATCACCCCCTGTCATTGATAACCCCCCTGTAAGGCTCCATTCAGACGTCCGCATGCGTTCTGTGGATCCGATCCATGTATCCATGGATCCGTAAAAAATCATGCGGATGTCTGAATGGAGCCTTACAGGGGGGGTGATCAGTGACAGGGGGGTGATCACCCTGATTACCCTGATCACCCCCTGTCATTGATAACCCCCCTGTAAGGCTCCATTCAGACGTCCGCATGCGTTCTGTGGATCCGATCCATGTATCCATGGATCCGTAAAAAATCATGCGGATGTCTGAATGGAGCCTTACAGGGGGGGTGATCAGTGACAGGGGGGTGATCAGGGAGTCTATATGGGTGATCACCCCCCTGTCATTGATCACCCCCCTGTCATTGATCACTCCCCCCCTGGTAAGGCTCCATTCAGCCATTTTTTTTGGCACAAGTTAGTGGAAATTTTTTGTCTGTTTTTGTTTTCGTTTTTTCTTACTAAGTCTCATATTCCACTAACTTGTGTCAAAAAATAAAATCTCACATGGACGCACCATACCCCTCACGGAATCCAAATGCGTAAACATTTTTAGACATTTATATTCCAGACTTCTTCTCACGCTTTAGGGCCCCTAAAAAGCCAGGGCAGTATAAATACCCCACATGTGACCCCATTTCGGAAAGAAGACACCCCAAGGTATTCCGTGAGGGGCATATTGAGTCCATGAAAGATTGAAATTTTTGTCCTAAGTTAGCGGAAAGTGAGACTTTGTGAGAAAAAAAAACAAAAAAAATCAATATCCGCTAACTTATGCAAAAAAAAAAAAAATTCTAGGAACTCGCCATGCCCCTCATTGAATACCTCGGGGTGTCTTCTTTCCAAAGTGGGGTCACATGTGGGGTATTTATACTGCCCTGGATTTTTAGGGGCCCTAAAGCATGAGAAGAAGTCTGGGATCCAAATGTCTAAAAATGCCCTCCTAAAAGGAATTTGGGCCCCTTTGCGCATCTAGGCTGCAAAAAAGTGTGACACATCTGGTATCGCCGTACTCAGGAGAAGTTGGGGAATGTGTTTTGGGGTGTCATTTTACATATACCCATGCTGGGTGAGAAAAATATCTTGGTCAAATGCCAACTTTGTATAAAAAAATGGGAAAAGTTGTCTTTTGCCAAGATATTTCTCTCACCCAGCATGGTTATATGTAAAATGACCCCCCAAAACACATTCCCCAACTTCTCCTGAGTACGGCGATACCAGATGTGTCACACTTTTTTGCAGCCAAGGTGGGCAAAGGGGCACCTTTCAGATTTCGCAGGCCATTTTTTACACATTTTGATTTCAAGGTACTTCTTACACATTTGGGCCCCTAAATTGCCAGGGCAGTATAACTATGCCACAAGTGACCCCATTTTGGAAAGAAGACACCCCAAGGTATTCCGTGGGGGGCACAGCGAGTTCCTAGAATTTTTTATTTTTTGTCACAATTTAGCGGAAAATGCTGATTTTTCTTTTTTTTTCTTTTTTCCTTACAAAGTCTCATATTCCACTAACTTGCGACAAAAAATAAAAAATTCTAGGAACTCGCCATGCCCCTCACGGAATACCTTGGGGTGTCTTCTTTCCAAAATGGGGTCACTTGTGGGGTAGTTATACTGCCCTGGCAATTTAGGGGCCCAAATGTGTGAGAAGAACTTTGCAATCAAAATGTGTAAAAAATGCCCTGCAAAATCCGAAAGGTGCACTTTGGAATATGTGCCCCTTTGCCCACCTTGGCAGCAAAAAAGTGTGACACCTCTGGTATCGCCGTACTCAGGAGAAGTTGGGCAATGTGTTTTGGGGTGTCATTTTACATATACCCATGCTGGGTGAGAAAAATATCTTGGTCAAATGCCAACTTTGTATAAAAAAATTGGAAAAGTTGTCTTTTGCCAAGATATTTCTCTCACCCAGCATGGGTATATGTAAAATGACAGCCCAAAACACATTCCCCAACTTCTCCTGAGTACGGCGATACCAGATGTGTGACACTTTTTTGATGCCAAGGTGGGCAAAGGGGCACATATTCCAAAGTGCACCTTTCGGATTTCACCGGTCATTTTTTACAGATTTTGATTGCAAAGTACTTCTCACACATTTGGGCCCCTAAATTGCCAGGGCAGTATAACTACGCCACAAGTGACCCCATTTTGGAAAGAAGACACCCCAAGGTATTCCGTGAGGGGCATGGCGAGTTCCTAGAATTTTTTATTTTTTGTCGCAAGTTAGTGGAATATGAGACTTTGTAAGGAAAAAAGAGAAAAAAAAAAAATCATCATTTTCCGCTAACTTGTGACAAAAAATAAAAAATTCTAGGAACTCGCAGTGCCCCTCACGGAATACCTTAGGGTGTCTTCTTTCCAAAATGGGGTCACTTGTGGCGTAGTTATACTGCCCTGGCAATTTAGGGGCCCAAATGTGTGAGAAGAACTTTGCAATCAAAATGTGTAAAAAATGCCCTGCAAAATCCGAAAGGTGCACTTTGGAATATGTGCCCCTTTGCCCACCTTGGCAGCAAAAAAGTGTGACACATCTGGTATCGCCGTACTCAGGAGAAGTTGGGCAATGTGTTTTGGGGTGTCATTTTACATATACCCATGCTGGGTGAGAAAAATATCTTGGTCAAATGCCAACTTTGTATAAAAAAATGGGAAAAGTTGTCTTTTGCCAAGATATTTCTCTCACCCAGCATGGGTATATGTAAAATGACACCCCAAAACACATTCCCCAACTTCTCCTGAGTACGGCGATACCACATGTGTGACACTTTTTTGCTGCCAAGGTGGGCAAAGGGGCGCATATTCCAAAGTGCACCTTTCGGATTTCACCGGTCATTTCTTACACATTTTGATTGCAAAGTTCTTCTCACACATTTGGGCCCCTAAATTGCCAGGGCAGTATAACTACCCCACAAGTGACCCCATTTTGGAAAGAAGACACCCCAAGGTATTCTGTGAGGGGCATGGTGAGTTCCTAGAATTTTTTATTTTTTGTCGCAAGTTAGTGGAATATGAGACTTTGTAAGAAAAAAAATAAAATAAAAAATCATCATCATTTTCCGCTAACTTGTGACAAAAAATAAAAAGTTCTATGAACTCACTATGCCCATCAGCGAATACCTTAGGGTGTCTACTTTCCGAAATGGGGTCATTTGTGGGGTTTTTCTACTGTTTGGGCATTGTAGAACCTCAGGAAACATGACAGGTGCTCAGAAAATCAGAGCCGTTTCAAAAAGCGGAAATTCACATTTTTGTACCATAGTTTGTAAATGCTATAACTTTTACCCAAACCATTTTTTTTTTTGCCCAAACATTTTTTTTTTATCAAAGACATGTAGAACTATAAATTTAGCGAAAAATTTATATATGGATGTCGTTTTTTTTTCCAAAATTTCACAGCTGAAAGTGAAAAATGTCATTTTTTTGCAAAAAAATCGTTACATTTTGATTAATAACAAAAAAAGTAAAAATGTCAGCAGCAATAAAATACCACCAAATGAAAGCTCCATTAGTGAGAAGAAAAGGAGGTAAAATTCATTTGGGTGGTAAGTTGCATGACCGAGCGATAAACGGTGAAATTAGTGTAGTGCCGAAGTGTAAAAAGTGGCCTGGTCATGAAGGGGGTTTCACCTAGCGGGGCTAAAGTGGTTAAAAGCATCCTAAAATCTCATTGTGAGAGGTACATACCATATGGGAATAAAAGGTTAAGGAACAAAAAGAAACCAATGTGGATAAATAGAACTGTAAAGAAAGCAATAAATGACAAAAAGAAAGCATATAAATCACTAAAACAGGAAGGTAGCACGGAAGCACTGAAAAAATAGAAAAAAAGAAAAAAATAGAACATGTAAAAAACAAATAAAAGCAGCCAAACTAGAGACCGAGAGATTAATTGCCAAAAAGAGTAAAACTCAGTGGCGGATTACAATAGGGACGTTCGGGTCGGCAGCCCCGGGCCCAGCACCGCTGGGGGGCCCAACACCGACCCGAATGCCCACATACTGCGGTGGGGCACGGGAGCCTAGTAGGCCTGAGGCCTATGCGGTAGTGAAATCCCGGCGCAGGCGTGCGTGATGATGTCATCACGCCCCTGTGCCAGGACACAGCACATTGACATGTGCACGCCTGCCTCATCCCGCCTTGAACCTTCGTCTGCGAGCAAGTGCCTGGCCCTGGACGGTGAGTATTTAGCTTTTCATTTTCTTTTTTTTTATTTCATGTGCCTACTTTGGGGGACGACACACAGAGGAGGACATATTAGGGAAGAGTCGAGACCTTGAGTACATGGGAGGGGGAATGTGGGGGCTGTGTGGGGCTAAATTATTATGGGAGGGACTACTATGTAGGGGCAAATTACTATATGGGACAGTGTGGGGGCAAATTATTATGGGAGGGACCTGGACTACTATGTGGGGGCAAATTACTATGTGGGGGCGGTGTGGGGGCAAATTATTATGGGAGGGACTACTATGTGGGGGCAAATTACTATGTGGGGGCAAATTATCATGGGAGGTACTACTATGTGGGGGGGAAATTACTATATGGGACAGTGTGGGGGCAAATTACTATATGGGGGCAGTGTGGGGGAAAATTATTATGGGAGGGACCTGGACTACTATGTGGGGGCAAATTACTATATGGGGCAGTGTGGGGCCAAATTATTATGGGAGGGACTACTATGTGGGGGCAAATTACTATATGGGGGCAGTGTGGTGGAAACTATTGTGTGGGGGCAGTGTGGGGTAATTGCTATGTGGGGACAAATTACTATGTGGGAAAACTATTGTGTGGAGGCAGTGTGGGGTAATTTCTATGTGGGGACAGTGTGGGAAAATTGCGCTGTGGGGACAGTGTGGGGGCAGTGTGGTGGAAATTACTATGTGGGTGCAGTGTGGGGGAAACTATTGTGTGAGGGCAGTGTGGGGGAAATTGCTATGTGGGGAAAGTGTGGTGAAATTGCTATGTGGGGACAGTGTGGGGAAATTGCTATGTGGGGAAAAATTACTATGTGGGGAAACTATTGTGTGGGGACAGTGTGGGGTAATTTCTATGTGGGGACAGTGTGGGGTAATTTCTATGTGGGGACAGTATGGGGTAATTTCTATGTGGGGACAGTATGGGGTAAATTTCTATGTGGGGACAGTGTGGGAAAATTTCTGTGTGGGGGCAGTGTGGTGCAAATTACTATGTGGGGGCAGTGTGGGGGCAAATTACTATGTGGGGGCAGTGTGGGGGAAACTATTGTGTGAGGGCAGTGTGGGGGAAATTGCTATGTGGGGAAAGTGTGGTGAAATTGCTATGTGGGGACAGTGTGGGGAAATTGCTATGTGGGGACAAATTACTATGTGGGGGAAACTATTGTGTGGGGACAGTGTGGGGTAATTTCTATGTGGGGACAGTGTGGGGTAATTTCTATGTGGGGACAGTGAGGGGATATTGCTATGTGGGGACAGTGTGGAGGCAGTGTGGTGGAAATTACTATGTGGGGGCAGTGTGGGGGGCAAATTACTATGTGGGGGCAGTGTGGGGGAAACTATTGTGTGGGGGCAGTGTGGGGGAAATTGCTATGTGGGGAAATTGCTATGTGGGGACAGTGTGGGGAAATTGCTATGTGGGGACAGTGTGGGGGCAGTGTGGGGGAAATTACTAGGTGGGGGCAGTGTGGGGGCAAACTACTATGTGGGGCAAATTACTATGTGGGGACAGTGTGGGGTAATTTCTATGTGGGGACAGTGTGGGGAAATTGCTATGTGGGGACAGTGTGGGGGCAGTGTGGGGGAAATTACTAGGTGGGGGCAGTGTGGGGGCAAATTACTATGTGGGGGCAAATTACTATGTGGGGACAGTGTGGGGTAATTTCTATGTGGGGACAGTGTGGGGAAATTGCTATGTAGGGGAAATTGCTATGTAGGGGAAATTGCTATGTAGGGGCAGTGTGGTGGAAATTACTATGTAGGGGCAGTGTAGGGGAAAATACTGTGTGGGGGCAAACTACTATATGGGGGCAGTTTGGGGGAAATTACTGTGTGGGGGCAAATTACTATGGGGGGATTACTATGTGGGGGCAGTGTGGTGGAAATTGCTGTATGGGGGTGTTGCTATTGGGGAGGCACTGTAGGGGCAATTCTATTATTTTTGGGGACACTATACAGGGATTATTGCCTGGAGCACAATAGAGGGTGGTATTATTACTCGGGCACTCTGGGGGACATTATAGCTGCTGTGGACACTATAGGGACATTTGGGGTAATTTATCAAACTGGTGCAAAGTAGAACTGGCTTAGTTGCCCATAGCAGCCAATCAGATTCCACCTTTCATATTTGACAGCTCTTTTGGAAATCCAGTTCTACTTTACACCAGTTTGATAAATGACTCCAATTATGTCTATTAGGGTCACTATTTTTTAAGCAGTATAGTACCTTGGACATTGGGGAGCAAACCGGGCACAGTATTGGGAGTGGCAGCAGGATGACATGGTGGGGACACCAGGATGAGCTTGATGGAAAAATTTAGAAATCTAACGTGTCTGTGTTACAAACTGTAGAGACGAGATGCGGCTGAAAGAATTTGCCATGGTGGTCTGGGTCAAACGGAGGAGAAGAGGAAAGAGAAGGTCTACATGACAGGAGATGTCACTGGATGTAACAGGTAGGTGGTGCTGTATTCTCCTCCATGTCTTTTTTATTATAATTATATGTATTTTAAATTTGGCGACCAAATTTTTCAGTTTAGGACCCAATTTGGGGTATTTTTTTTGTCTGAAGATGTCATATGGCCTAAGAAGAGACTGTGGCGCTCATGATGAAGCACCGCAGCCTCTTCATACAAACAAAAACTAAACTAAAATGGAGGGGGGGGGCCCAAGTTGGTTAGACAGCCCCGGGCCTATCATGCACTTAATCCGCCCCTGGTAAAACGAACCCTAAAATGTTCTTCAATTATATAAATGTTAAAAAGTATAAATCTGAAGGTGTCGGCCCTTTAATGAGGAGGTAAGTTCTAGACTTGACAGCGGTGTATCAATGGATGTCGTATATCTGGACTTCTCCAAAGCATTTGACACTGTACCACATAAAAGGTTAGTATATAAAATGAGAATGCTCGGACTGGGAGAAAATGTCTGTATGTGGGTAAGTAACTGGCTGAGTGATAATAAACAGAGGGCGGTTATTAACGGTACACACTCAGATTGGGCCACTGTCACTAGTGGGGGTACCTCAGGGGTCAGTATTGGGCCCTATTCTCTTCAATATATTTATTAATGATCTTGTAGAAGGCTTGCATAGTAAAATATTAACTTTTGCAGATGACATTAAACTGTGTAAAGTAATTAACACTGAAGAGGACAGTATACTACTACAGAGGGATCTGGATAGATTGGAGGCTTGGGCAGATAAGTGGCAGATGAGATTTAACACTGACAAATGTAAATTTATGCACATGGGAAGAAATAATGCAAGTCACCTGTACATACTAAATGGTAAAACACTTGGTAACACTGACATGGAAAAGGATCTAGGAATTTTAATAAAGAGCAAACTAAGCTGCAGAAACCAGTGTCAGGCAGCTGCTGCCAAGGCCAATAAGATAATGGGTTGCATCAAAGGGGGCATAGATGCCGTGATAAGAACATAGTCCTTATCACTTTCCCACTTTACAAATCGCATGTCAGACCACACATGGAGTACTGTGTACAGTTCTGGGCTCCTGTGAACAAGGCAGACATAGCAGAGCTGGAGAGGGTTCAGAGGAGGGCAACTAAACTAATAACTGGAATGGGGCAACTAAGGTACCCTGAAAGATTATCAAAATTAGGGTTATTCACTTTAGAAAAAAGACGACTGAGGGGAGATCTAATAACTATGTATAAATATATCAGGGGTCAGTACAGAGATCTATCCCATCATCTATTTATCCCCAGGACTGTGACTGTGACGAGGGGACATCCTCTGTGTCTGGAGGAAAGAAGGTTTGTACACAAAATTAGAAGAGGATTCTTTACGGTAAGAGCAGTGAGACTATGGAACTCTCTGCCTGAGGAGGTGGTGATGGTGAGTACAATAAAGGAATTCAAGAGGGGCCTGGATGTATTTCTGGAGTGTAATAATATTACAGGATATAGCTACTAGAGAGGGGTCATTGATCCAGGGAGGTATTCTGATTGCCTGATTGGAGCCAGGAAGGAATTTTTTATTCCTATAAAGTGGGGAAAATTGGCTTCTACCTCACAGTTTTTTTTTTGCCTTCCTCTGGATCAACTTGCAGGATGACAGGCCGAACTGGATGGACAAATGTTTTTTTTTCGGCCTTATGTACTATGTTACTATTTTACACTATTTCTGGCCTTTATGACTTGTATCTGGCATTCTTTATAGTTTTCCTCTGTTCTTGCTGATTATCTGGTTTGCCGTTCTCTCAGACATGGGGGATAGAGACTAGCTGCCATCCACTGCACACACAGAAAGTAGAGGAGAATCTCTTTCTTAACTGTCTCACAGTCACTCAGTAGCCTCATGATAATGGAAGACAGAGAGAAGTACTGACCTGTGTTTTTCAGAATGAACCACGTGTGATGAGCTATAACCTTCATGTGTACCTGTACAGTCTCTCTGACTGTGTTTGTGTCATTCATTTCCTGCTAACTCCTTTCCTCTCCATAGACTTGCATTGACATGTCTAATGTGATCCTCCTGCAGTTCCACATTCCCTGATGAAATGCTGAATGTAAAAATAAATTCCCCATTAAAAGTGCCTTGTCTGACCCAGGAAGAAGTACAACAGCGACTTAAAAAGATTAAAATAGACAAATCGCCAGGACCGGATGGCATACACCCCCGTATCCTAAGGGAATTAAGTAATGTCATAGCCAGACCTCTCTGACTGTGTTTGTGTCATTCATTTCCTGCTAACTCCTTTCCTCTCCATAGACTTGCATTGACATGTCTAATGTGATCCTCCTGCAGTGATGATTTGTATTTCTGTCACAGAGTTCCACATTCCCTGATGAAATGCTGAATGTCACAGAGTTTCACATTCCCTGCATCCCCTCACACAGCCATAGAGGAATTTTCATGTCTTCTAATGTTATGACATATCGGCAGATTATGCATGACATTTTGATCGGAGGGGGACTGTTAAATGTAATGTGCTACATAATAATTGGTACGTAAAAGATTCACTACATACTGGAATTGTCTATATTAATATTCGAGATGTTGGAAGATCTGTATGGGTATGTCAAGGCATATATATAAAGTTTTCCATATATGAAAAGAAAGAGGCACATACGTGTATAAGACAAGCCTATATCTATGCCATATATGACTGACAGGGACAGACAGGAAGGGTCTCTATTGGGGTTATTTTTGTAAGAATACTGACAAGACAACAGGACAGTCACACATAAAGGCTTGAGAAGGGGTATCTGACCTACAACATGATACTTTCAGAACACTGACATGGCCAATATATTGATGAACTTTATTATATTATTCCTGTAATCTAGAGTTAAGCGAACACCTGGATGTTCGGGTTCGAGAAGTTCGGCCGAACTTCCCGGAAATGTTCGGGTTCGGGATCCGAACCTGACCCGAACTTCGTCCCGAACCCGAACCCCATTGAAGTCAATGGGGACCCGAACTTTTCGGCACTAAAAAGGCTGTAAAACAGCCCAGGAAAGGGCTAGAGGGCTGCAAAAGGCAGCAACATGTAGGTAAATCCCCTGCAAACAAATGTGGATAGGGAAATGAATAAAAATAAAAATAAAATAAATAAAAACTAACCAATATCAATTGGAGAGATGTCCCATAGCAGAGAATCTGGCTTCACGTCACCCACCACTATAACAGTCCATTGTCATAAATTTAGGCCCCGGCACCCAGACAGAGGAGAGGTTCATTCAACTTTGGGTTGCCCCGCAATATAATGGTAAAATGAAAATAAAAATAGGATTGAATGAGGAAGTGCCCTGGAGTACAATAATATATGGTTAAGGGGAGGTAGTTAATGTCTAATCTGCACAAGTGATGGACAGGTCCTGTGGGATCCATGCCTGGTTCATTTTTATGAACGTCAGCTTGTCCACATTGGCCGTAGACAGGCGGCTGCGTTTGTCTGTAATGACGCCCCCTGCCGTGCTGAATACACGTTCAGACAAAACACTGGCCGCCGGGCAGGCCAGCACCTCCAAGGCATAAAAGGCTAGCTCTGGCCACGTGGACAATTTAGAGACCCAGAAGTTGAATGGGGCCGAACCATCAGTCAGTACGTGGAGGGGTGTGCACACGTACTGTTCCACCATGTTAGTGAAATGTTGCCTCCTGCTAACACGTTGCGTATCAGGTGGTGGTGCAGTTAGCTGTGGCGTGTTGACAAAACTTTTCCACATCTCTGCCATGCTAACCCTGCCCTCAGAGGAGATGGCCGTGACACAGCTGCCTTGGCGACCTCTTGCTCCTCTTCTGCCTTGGCCTTGGGCTTCCACTTGTTCCCCTGTGACATTTGGGAATGCTCTCAGTAGCACGTCTACCAACGTGCGCTTGTACTCGCGCATCTTCCTATCACGCTCCAGTGCAGGAAGTAAGGTGGGCACATTGTCTTTGTACCGTGGATCCAGCAGGTTGGCAACCCAGTAGTCCGCACAGGTTAAAATGTGGGCAACTCTGCTGTCGTTGCGCAGGCACTGCAGCATGTAGTCGCTCATGTGTGCCAGGCTGCCCAGAGGTAAGGACAAGCTGTCCTCTGTGGGAGGCGTATCGTCATCGTCCTGCGTTTCCCCCCAGCCACGCACCAGTGATGGGCCCGAGCTGCATTGGGTGCCACCCCGCTGTGACCATGCTTCATCCTCATCCTCCTCCACCTCCTCCTCATCCTCGTCCTTGGTGGTGAAGGTGTGTGGCTGACTGGATGAGCAGGTGGAAGAAGAGGAGGAGGAGGTGGCAACAGGAGGCAAAGAATGTTGCCCTGCCATCCTTGGCGGCGGAAGGACGTGCGCCAAAAAGCTCTCCGCCCGGGGCCCAGCCGCCACTACATTTACCCAGTGTGCAGTTAGGGAGATATAGCGTCCCTGGCCGTGCTTACTGGTCCACGTATCTGTGGTCAGGTGGACCTTGCCACAGATGGCGTTGCGCAGTGCACACTTGATTTTATCGGATACTTGGTTGTGCAGGGAAGGCACGGCTCTCTTGGAGAAGTAGTGGCGGCTGGGAACAACATACTGTGGGACAGCAAGCGACATGAGCTGTTTGAAGCTGTCTGTGTCCACCAGCCTAAATGACAGCATTTCATAGGCCAGTAGTTTAGAAATGCTGGCATTCAGGGCCAGGGATCGAGGGTGGCTAGGTGGGAATTTACGCTTTCTCTCAAATGTTTGTGAAAATGGAGAGCTGAACGCTGCCGTGTGACATGGTTGAGATGCTTGGTGACGGAGGTGGTGGTGTTGGTGGTACATCCCCTGTTTGCTGGGCGGCAGGTGCCAACGTTCCTCCAGAGGCGGAGGAAGAGGCCGAGGCGGCAGCAGCAGAAGAGGCCGAGGCGGCAGCAGCAGAAGAGGCCGAGGCGGCAGCAGCAGAAGAGGTAGCAGGGGGAGCCTGAGTGACTTCCTTGTTTTTAAGGTGTTTACTCCACTGCAGTTCATGCTTTGCATGCAGGTGCCTGGTCATGCAGGTTGTGCTAAGGTTCAGAACGTTAATGCCTCGCTTCAGGCTCTGATGGCACAGCGTGCAAACCACTCGGGTCTTGTCGTCAGCACATTGTTTGAAGAAGTGCCATGCCAGGGAACTCCTTGAAGCTGCCTTTGGGGTGCTCGGTCCCAGATGGCGGCAGTCAGTAGCAGGCGGAGTCTCTTGGCGGCGGGTGTTCTGCTTTTGCCCACTGCTCCTTCTTTTGCTATGCTGTTGGCTCGGTCTCACCACTGCCTCTTCCTCCGAACTGTGAAAGTCAGTGGCACGACCTTCATTCCATGTGGGGTCTAGGACCTCATCGTCCCCTGCATCGTCTTCCACCCAGTCTTGATCCCTGACCTCCTGTTCAGTCTGCACACTGCAGAAAGACGCAGCAGTTGGCACCTGTGTTTCGTCATCATCAGAGACATGCTGAGGTGGTATTCCCATGTCCTCATCATCAGGAAACATAAGTGGTTGTGCGTCAGTGCATTCTATGTCTTCCACCGCTGGGGAAGGGCTAGGTGGATGCCCTTGGGAAACCCTGCCAGCGGAGTCTTCAAACAGCATAAGAGACTGCTGCATAACTTGAGGCTCAGACAGTTTCCCTGGTATGCATGGGGGTGATGTGACACACTGATGGGCTTGGTTTTCAGGCGCCATCTGTGCGCTTTCTGCAGAAGACTACGTGGGAGATAATGTGAATGTGCTGGATCCACTATCGGCCACCCAATTGACTAATGCCTGTACCTGCTCAGGCCTTACCATCCTTAGAACGGCATTGGGCCCCACCAAATATCGCTGTAAATTATGGCGGCTACTGGGACCTGAGGTAGTTGGTACACTAGGACGTGTGGCTGTGGCAGAACGGCCACGTCGTCTCCCAGCACCAGAGGGTCCACTAACACCACCACGACCATGTCCGCGTCTGCGTCCCTTACTAGATGTTTTCCTCATTGTTACCGTTCACCACAATAAGAAAAATATTATTTGGCCCAATGTATTGAATTCAAATTCAGGCCTTTTTTTACAGACACCTAACAGTATCTGGCTATCTATTTAGGTACCGTATTACACTAATAAAGGCACAGCAGTAACAACAGATTTAGCTGACTATAAATTTGAGGCCTAGTATTTAGGCGCTGGATGACAGGTATACGTTTACGGACAGAATTAGACTTGGAATTGCACAATAGCGTGTGTGTGAAGTTATTGAGAATGACCCTATCTGCACCTTCAATCTAATATACCCTTTTAGGGATAGATTTAAAGTAGGTCTGATACAGCAGAAACCACTAATTTAGGGAATTGCTAAGTTGGCAATTGTAATTCAACCCAGATCAAAAACTGTGCTTTGGCGGTTACTAAATGAATTGACCAGCCTCAGCAATAAACACAGATTTAGCAAAATATAAATTTGAGGCCTATTAATTAGGCGCTGGTTGACAGGTATACGTTTACGGACAGAATTAGACTTGGAAATGCACGGTAGCTTGTGTGTGAAGCACAGCCAAGCCCCTGATGTAGGATATAGCCAAAAAACAACCACACTATTGAGGGTTAAATGCACTTGGTGACAGGCTCAGCTTGCCCCTGATGTAGTATATGGCCAAAAAATAACCACACTATTGATGGTTAAATGCACTTGGTGTGACAGCTTGACCCTGATGTAGGATATAGCCAAAAAACAAGCACACTATTGAGGGTTAAATGCACTTGGTGACAGGCTCAGCTTGCCCCTGATGTAGTATATGGCCAAAAAATAACCACACTATTGATGGTTAAATGCACTTGGTGTGACAGCTTGACCCTGATGTAGGATTTAGCCAAAAAACAACCACACTATTGAGGGTTAAATGCACTTGGTGGCAGCTTGTGCTGGCGCACCACAAGACACAAAATGGCCGCCGATCACCCCAGAAAAAAGTGAATGAAAAACACTCTGGGCAGCCTAAAAACAGTGAGCAGCAGCAGTTCAATGATCCACAGCTGCAGATCGATCACTGAATGAAGTCTTTTGGATGAGTTAATCACTGCCTAATCTCGCCCTAACGTCGCAGCTGCAACCTCTCCCTACACTGATCAGAGCAGAGTGACGTGCGGCGCTACGTGACTCCAGCTTAAATAGAGGCTGGGTCACATGCTGCACTGGCCAATCACAGCCATGCCAATAGTAGGCATGGCTGTGACGGCCTCTTGGGGCAAGTAGTATGACGCTTGTTGATTGGCTGCTTTGCAGCCTTTCAAAAAGCGCCAAGAAAGCGACGAACACCGAACCCGAACCCGGACTTTTACTAAAATGTTCAGGTTCGGGTCCGTGTCACGGACACCCCAAAATTCGGTACGAACCCGAACTATACAGTTCGGGTTCGCTCATCCCTACTGTAATCAACTTTTATGAAGACTGAAAACAAATCACATTATTATCTTTTTATAAAAATCTTGTTGATCCTCCTTGTATTCCTTGTTTCAAATTATAGCTGAGTTATAGCTGATTATATATTTTTCTGAATACTTTACATGTACAGTAAACTAAAAACCAAACAAGTGGAGTGTTATATCAAAAGATGTCATTTATTATAAAATATAAAAAATGGAGAACAACAGGATGTAATACAGTACACGGAGAAGCACAGGGTAAGTCAAATCAAAAGAACCACCATGAAGCTGCGCAAGGTAATGCACAGATGGGTACGATCAAAAGGTAAGGCTAAAGCTAAGGCTCTGGGAAACCAAAGAAGTATCACATATAATGGTCTCCCCAATAGGGGTATGGTACACAAAGCACCACAGACGAATTGTAGTAAACCCAAAGTCGTAGCTAGCATACACGGATTAATATAGGCGTCAAAGATTGTGACGCCTATATTAATCCGTGTATGCTAGCTACGACTTTGGGTTTACTACAATTCGTCTGTGGTGCTTTGTGTACCATACCCCTATTGGGGAGACCATTATATGTGATACTTCTTTGGTTTCCCAGAGCCTTAGCTTTAGCCTTACCTTTTGATCGTACCCATCTGTGCATTACCTTGCGCAGCTTCATGGTGGTTCTTTTGATTTGACTTACCCTGTGCTTCTCTGTGTACTGTATTACATCCTGTTGTTCTCCATTTTTTATATTTTATAATAAATGACATCTTTTGATATAACACTCCACTTGTTTGGTTTTTAGTTTACTCTGGATGTGGTACAAGTGGTCACTATAGCTGTCTTAGTTGACAGAGCTGCCTTTCTGTAGGTTAATACTTTACATGTACTTCTGGTTTTTCAGCTTTTCTTCTGCATATTGATGTTCACAGCTCAAGTGAAAATGACTGCAATGCAATGAGCCCTGGCCTGGCATGTTCCCAATTTTGTCTGTTGTGGATACCAGCCCAGGTCTTTCAGGCTTTATTGTCATGAAATGCTTTTGCTATTGATAAAGGGAATTTTTGTTATTTGGAAACTGGAGATTTATATATACAGTGGATATACACTCACCTAAAGAATTATTAGGAACACCTGTTCTATTTCTCATTAATGCGATTATCTAGTCAACCAATCACATGGCAGTTGCTTCAATGCATGTAGGGTTGTGGTCTTGGTCAAGACAATCTCCTGAACTCCAAACTGAATGTCAGAATGGGAAAGAAAGGTGATTTAAGCAATTTTGAGTGTGGCATGGTTGTTGGTGCCAGTCTGAGTATTTCACAATCTGCTCAGTTACTGGGATTTTCACTCACAACCATTTCTAGGGTTTACAAAGAATGGTGTGAAAAGGCAAAAACATCCAGTATGCGGCAGTCCTGTGGGCGAAAATGCCTTGTTGATGCTAGAGGTCGGAGGAGAATGGGCCGACTGATTCAAGCTGATAGAAGAGCAACGCTGACTGAAATAACCACTCGTTACAACCGAGGTATGCAGCAAAGCATTTGTGAAGCCACAACACACACAACCTTGAGGCGGATGGGCTACAACAGCAGAAGACCCCACCGGGTACCACTCATCTCCACTACAAATAGGAAAAAGAGGCTACAATTTGAACAAGCTCACCAAAATTGGACTGTTGAAGACTGGAAAAATGTTGCCTGGTCTGATGAGTCTCGATCTCTGTTGAGACATTCAAATGGTAGAGTCCGAATTTGGCGTAAACAGAACCAGATCTCATCCCAATAGAGCATCTTTGGGATGTGGTGGAACGGGAGCTTCGTGCCCTGGATGTGCATCCCTCAAATCTCCATCAACTGCAAGATGCTATCCTATCAATATGGGCCAACATTTCTAAAGAATGCTATCAGCACCTTGTTGAATCAATGCCACGTAGAATTAAGGCAGTTCTGAAGGCAAAAGGGGGTCCAACACCGTATTAGTATGGTGTTCCTAATAATTCTTTAGGTGAGTGTAAAAAGTCTACACACCCCTGTTAAAATGTCAGGTTTCTGTACTGTAAAAAAATGAGACAAAGATAAATCATTTCAGAACTTTTTCCACCTTTAATGTGACCTATAAACTGTACCACTCAATTGAAAAACAAACTGAAATCTTTTAGGTGAAGGGAAGAAAAAACCCAAAACTAAAACAATGTGGTTGCATAAGTGTGCACACCCTCTTATAACTGGGGATGTAGCTGTGTTCAGAATTAAGCAATCACATTTAAAATCATGTTAAATAGGAGTCAGCATACACCTGCCATCATTTACAGTGCCTCTGATTAACCCCAAATAAAGTTCCGCTGCTCTAGTTGGTCTTTCCTGAAAATGTCTTAGTCTCATCCCACAGCAAAAGCCATGGTCCACAGAGAGCTTCCAAAGCATCAGAGGGATCTCATACCATGGAACACAGTGAAGACAGTCATCATCAAGTGGAGAAAATATGGCACAACAGTGACATTACCAAGAACTAGACGTCCCTCCAAAATTGATGAAAAGACGAGAAGAAAACTGGTCTGGGAGGCTACCAAGAGGCCTACAGCAACATTAAAGGAGCTGCAGGAATATCTGGCAAGTACTGGCTGTGTGGTACATGTGACAACGATCTCCCGTATTCTTCATATGCCTGGGCTATGGGGTAGAGTGGCAAGACAAAAGCCTTTTCTTGCGAAGAAAAACATCCAAGCCAGGCTACATTTTGCAAAAACACATCTGAAGTTTCCCAAAAGCATGTGGGAAAAGGTGTTATGGTCTGATGAAACCAAGGTTGAACTTTTTTGACAATAATTCTAAAAGATATGCTTGGCGCAAAAAACAACACTGCACATCACCAAAAGAACACCATACCCAGAGTGAAACATGGTGGTGGCAGCATCATGCCAAGGGGCTGTTTTTTTTTTAGCTGGAATTGGGGCCTTAGTTAAGCTAGAGGAAATTATGAACAGTTCCAAATGCCAGTCAATATTGGCACAAAACCTTCAGGCTTCTGCTAGAAAGCTGAACATGAAGAGGAACTTCATCTTTCAGCATGACAACGACCCAAAGCATACATCCAAATCAACAAAGGAATGGCTTCATCAGAAGAAGATTAAAGTTTTGGAATGGCCCAGCCAGAGCCAAGACCTGAATCCGATTGACAATCTGTGGGGTGATCTGAAGAGGGCTGTGCACAGGAGATGCCCTCGCAATCTGACAGATTTGGAGTGTTTTTGCAAAGAAGAGTGGGCAAATCTTGCCAAGTCAAAATGTGCCATGCTGATAGACTTATACCACAAAAGACTGAGTGCTGTAATAAAATCAAAAGGTGCTTCAACAAAGAATTAGTTTAAGGGTGTGCACACTTATGCCACCATAATATTTTATTTCAGTTTGTTTTTCAATTGAGTGGTACAGTTTATAGGTGACATTAAAGGTGGAAAAAGTTCTGAAATGATTTATCTTTGTCTAATTTTTTTACATCACAGAAACCTGACATTTTAACAGGGGTGTGTAGACTTTTTATATCCACCGTATCTCCTTATTCCGCAGCTTTTATTCTGTTGTTTTTGTTTCCTATATAACCCGCTTATTCTGTGTATTATATACACCCCTCCCGTCCTTCATACACCCCAGGAGTAACATACAACTCTCGCAGATACTTATAGAGAAAAATTGTTTACTGATAACAGAGATGACAAAGCAATGGACATTATACATAAAGATACAGATACAACACATTACATAGAGGACACCACCATACTCAGCTGCCTCCGTTCCTGCCCTCCCTGGATACTAAGAAAATGTGGCTAATAATGTGTATGTATATACAATATATCCAGATTCCACCAATGTACCGTTTATTGGATCTACACTTCTAACCAACTCACATACAGTACCTGACCATTAGTACATGTACTTATAGAGACTCATGCATAAATAGCATATATAATCTACACATCTGTAAACACATATAATGGAATACAATTGCAGATTGGGAAGATATTTGTACACATATAAAGTCTACTTGGATATTATACTTATATACATACACACATAAGCACACATATAACTTAGCTTGCTCCTGAAGTGCTGTTGGTCCAGGGGGTTGCAGGAAGAGAACGCTATCCCCAAGTCTCACATCATCTATATGTTCCTGTATCCCAGCCCCTACCATTGACTCCAACCTATGACCACCCAAATATCTTACCAATCTGTTGGCCAAGTGAATGTTGTCCAACTGCTTTTACAATGTGCCCTTCCTGCCTTTGATATGCTAACAAGGGACAATGACCAAATTGCATCTGGCAGTACTGATATCACTCAATGGGTGAAGCTCACTGAATAATATCAGCTATGCTATATCATATTTGTGTGGTCATCAGGCAGAGGCTCTGGCTGAAAGCCATATTTTCCTGTAACAGTTATAATGCAACATGTTAAGTAACACAGATATTTTATTGTTTTTTTATTATTTTTATTATTGCATTGCACTCATTTTTTCAATTGGTTTATTAAAAACTTTCAACACTTAAACAAAAAAAAAAAGTAACACTTTATTGCTGTAAGATGCTTTCCGCCATAATGAAACACATTTAATAACATGGCTTTAATAGTGACGTTAATGCTGTAATATGTTTTTGCTATAACTACCTGTTATCTTGCAGTAATATCCAAGATAACAGGTAGTTGTGGATTTTACAAGGAACAAAATGTGCATTTGTTTGCAGCAGAATGCTATTGGGGTGCTGGCAATAAGCCTATGAACTGTAGAAACTTTTTTTAAGCTGTCTGCCTGTTGATATACAGAACAAAATGAGTTTCGTTGTCATGCAGAGGGTTTTTTAATGCAGAAATAGCTGCCAGCAAGCAACTCTATATTACACTCACAACTCAGTGACCAGTCTCTCTCTCCTTCAAAGCTTTCCCTAAGCTTTCTCCCTCGTATCTCCCTATAGTGTCCCTATCACACAAAGTTGCTTGTGTCTCTAATAGATTTTTGTCAGACACTGCCACATGGCACCTATCCAGGTCAGAAGCTGAACACAGAACGGTGTTCCATGGCCTTCTCAGCAAAAGACCTTCCTGAATTCTGCCCCTGATTGGATAATTAGGTTGTCTGTCAGGCTCTGAGCCAATCAGGGCTAGCCCAGCCCCCACTTCCTCCTAGTGCAATTTTCCACCTTCTTTCTCCCTTGTGTCTTTCTCTGCCAATATTCACAGTAAAATGGCACAGAGTGCTGTTTTTACGTGATTCATCCGAAACGGATTGCAAAAACGGATTGCAAAACCACATTTGTCTGACAGAGGAATTTTTGTGAAGTTCATAACACATCTGATTAGTTTAGAATGGGTTTGCTCATATCTATAGAAGACCAAAGCACACCTCCACGTAGAGAGACTTTGATCTATTTTAACATGGTTGTTCAGCTAAGACATCTATAGGGAGTCTGTCACCTAATCTGAACCTTTAAGATCGCTCAGATCAGGGTATAGACTACTGTGCCCTCATTACAATGGTACCTTTATTTGTGCTGTCCCTCTCCGAGATCTTCCAAAAAATACTTTAAAACTTACGCTAATGAGGTCTGGCAAGTGCCCAGGGGCGGTGTTACTGCAGCAAGTGCCCAGGCCCCTTGGTGATGTGCCCAGAAAACCACACCTATTTCACCCCTCTGGCCCGCCCTCCTTTTCAATTATTACCTCCTCCTCTCCCTCACAAATCTTATGCCTGCTAGAGGAAAGACGATGCTGCGCCGACCCACCCCTTCTTTGGCTTCACTGCAGTCCTCTGCAGCGGCTGGTTATTTCCGCCCACTGGATTTCGAGCTACGGACTGGCGCATGCACAGTCCACAGGTGCAGGACAAGTGTGGAGTGGCGCAGGAGCGAAATTTGTGAGGGAGAGGAGGAGGTAATAATAGGAAAAGAGGGCGGGCCAGAGGGGTGAAATAGGTGTGGTTTTCTTGGCACATCACCGAGGGGCCTAGGCACTTGCTGCAGTAACGCCACCCCTGGGCACTTGCCGAACCTTATTAGCATATGTTTTAAGTCTTTTTTGGAAGATTTCAGCGAGGGACAGCACAAATAAAGGTACCATTGTAATGTGGGCAAAGAAGTCTATAACCTGATCTGAGCGATCTAAAAGGCTCAGATTAGGTGACAGACTCACTTTAAGGCTCTGTTTAAATTTTGTTTTTGGCCTCATCAGAGGTATATGTTGGGAGGATTCCGCAGTGTATACCTTTCACAGAATCCACTGATCCATGTTAGGCATTGTATACTGTATGCATTTCTTACTGCGTCCATCTGTATGGTAAAGTGCATTGCTGAAATTATGCTGATGTGGATGCACTTTGTCACTTGTACAGATTTGATTTGGGGCTACTCCTAGGGCATTACCTATGTGGCACTCCTGGTTTTCACCTTTTAATCCCTGTCCAGGGATCTGGTCTCCACTGCAGTGCCACTACCACTTGGGTCTCTGTTCAAGTGACTACTGACCCACAAGGATCAAAAGACAATTATGCGGAGTGCCACAGGATCAAGCATGACTGTCATCAGGGACAGGCTGAGGTCAAGGCAGGCAAAGTATGTGCAATTGATTAAACAGTCCAAGGTCAGGACAGGCAGCTCACAGGCAGAGGTCAGAACAGGTAGCAAAGGATCAGATCCAGAAGTCAAGCAGATGTTGGGAAATGAAACAAGGTAATGGCAGACCTAGCAAGAAACTAATGGACTAGAACCTACTGCTCAGGCACCTTAGCATAGCAGAAGGTGCCTTAAGTATCCAAGGCTAGCCACCCACTATGGGTAGTGAGTTGCATTGACAACAATACGTATGGCATTACAGCATTAATTTGGCATTCAAGATAGCAAGGCAAGGAGAGAGGGAGACTAGCAGGAGTGGAATGCTGGAGCCATGGAGCTATGGAGTCGATAAGCAAGGTAGCAGCCATGTGCAATAGCAGATTAGCGGTGGTGGGTATGGACTTCTGCCATAACAAATCTTATACAATGAAAAAAAGTATACCATTGCTTATCAGCCCATGGTATGCCTAAGCAGTGATGGTCAGTTTGCAGTGTTCGCCAGCAAACACATGCGGGCTGCCATCTTTAGTAAGGTAGAAATCACCTGTTCCGGGAGCCGGTCTGAAATCAAATGCAGTAACCGGGAGAAGGCAGTTCCGAGAACAGCCACCGGGTGCCTTCATCGGGCTGTTCTCGGAACTGCCTGCTCCCGGTGACTGCATTTGATTTCAGACCGGCTCCCGGCACAGGTAAGGGCTTACCAGTGCATCGCCGGACGGGTGAGTCTACCTTACTAAAGATGGCAGCCGGCATGTGTTTGCTGGCGAACACTGCGAACTGACCATCACTGTGCCTAAGGACATTCTTTTGGTATATACTAGGTGCATGGGGAGTATGGTCGCCTCAGGGAATATACCCAATATATATCTCTGGCAGAGCCAAAAACATGATGTGAACAGAGTTTATGCATGTTAAATGATTTGGTCTGAGCTGTAATGGCAGACACAGTCCACAGACAGGGTAATGTTGCTTTACGAAAGAAAAGCGGACCATTGTCCTAATCATTTGATTTTTAGAAGACTTATGTGTAGGGTCTTTTTGATCGGTTCCCTGTTCAACACCTTCTTGTGCTGGAATTAGAGTATGTTGCAGCTGAATCTAGAGGAGTATAATTCTCATTTTTCTCTGTTGATACAATGTGTTGATGCACAACTTTAGCAACATTTATCAAACAACTACTAGACTCCCGAGACTAAGAAACCTCAGCTCACCGTTCGATTTGTCTTTACTCAAAGCCTACAGGGACTTCAATGTTCAGGCTGTCAGAAGTTCAGCAAAGAGATACTGCACATTCCCAGCCGAGGAAGACAAACCTGTCTTTAAGGCATTGATTCAAGCAATTCAAGACGTAGCCGCTAAAACTAGCTCAGCATTTCACACTATTCTCCGGTCTATGACTGCTCTTCGTATCTTTTGATATTTATTTGCCCATTTGTTAATGTTTTTGTTGGGAGGAGAAGTAGTTTTGGAATCAAGGATGTCGTGCTGCCAGAGAAGATTGTCTGCTGAAGAACAAAACGTGCAATGTGCTGCATCTACAAAACTCAAGGAGAAAATCAATAAAAAATAAGCAGGCTTCAAGAATAACATTCAGCAAACAGAATTTTTCTTCCGATTCGAGAAATAAGAAAAGGATATTGCTTTGGAGCATTTATGAGCCTAAATGTATGAAATGCATTGGGGAAGATTTACTAATCCTATTGGTGAAGTAAACTTAGACCTGTTTCCTGTACCTGCACCAGATTTATCACACTCAGGCGGGATGATTAATATGGCATAGTGCCACAGACACTTTTTATTTTATTGGTGGATTTAATTTGAGACAGAATTTTACATCCGAATTGTGGTGCAATTTAGACACTAAGGGGAAAATGTATTATTTCCCTATGTATTTTAAAAACAACTTTTTAAATGCTATTGCCACTTGTTTAGTCACAACTGGCATTTTTACACCGACTTTGCCAGTTTCCAAAATGGGATGTGGCGAGGGTAGGATGTGGGCAGGGCCATTGGCCCTAGCACATTCATCGTCATTTTAGCCAGAAATTTGTGAAAATAATGACTGAAATCTATGCCAGCTACCAACTGGAGTAGATTTCAGATTGGCACACAGACTGCTGGAGGAGGCATTTCATTTATGACAAGGTCTACGCCTCGTCATAAGTTAAATGCCTGCTCCTCCAGCACAGGTCCTATCAAGATCAGTATAGCACACACTGAACTTGATAAATCAGGGTGTCACCACCTGACCTGTCTGGGCTCCAGCGCTGTGGTCTGGGGCTCAGGCATGACCACGCCATCTGGTGATGTGAGAGCATCCATAGTAATGGAACGCTTGCTCACCTCCTCCTCAAAGCTCACGCACGCTGGGGGAGATAGGCGATCTGTGTTGCTGGACATTTAGGGATTATGGGGGTCATTTATTAAGCTGAAATATGCCTATATTCTGCATGTATTTCTCAGGAGCAGATTGTGGTGCAACAGCTAGTTGCGCCACAATCTGCGACTTCTCCCCACTCACACCAGGTCTAAAAAATTGGGCGCGGTGTGGACGGAGAAGGGGATGGGCCATTTTTATCGCCTGTTTCAGGCATAGAAAAAGGTCTTAATTTAAGACAGCTCAGAAGCTGTCTTATATTTAGAACTGGTGGAGGATCCGCTGAAGTTATGGGCACCTCTTTATAACTTCAGTGGAACCATCACCAGCTTAGGGGTTTATTAAGACCGGCATCTAAAACGCCAGTCTTAATAAATGTGCCCCAATATGTATTAGGTGTGACTACTCAGACTGCCTATGGTGTGGATACTGGTGTTCTGGTCCAATGGGACCGAGTCCCTGGACCTATCAGGTTCTGATCCAGGGACCAATGCTCTATTTAAATGCCCTGCTGGCAATACTCCCTTGCCAGTTATAGGTTTTCCTTCTGGTGCTCCTGTTACTTCTGGGTGTGTTTGGATAGTTGTTTGGTATTGACCCCGGCTTGCATCTGACCTCCTTCTGTCTTGTGATTCTGTACCATGATACCCATCTGGTTCTGTCCTTGGCTTGGCTATTTTGACTACTCTCCACCCTCCGATTTTGTACTGTATTGACCTCCCAATTTAGACCTATTTACGTATGGCCCTTCTCTGTGTGATTGCATTCGGTGTCTGTCTTGCACCCTAGCAGTACAGGGAACGTTGTCCAGTTGCGGACTTGTTTTAATGGCTTGCACTGCACTGCAAGTAGGCAGGGAAAGCAGGTTCGGTTCAGTTAGGACTTATTGTGCGTTTCCCTGCCTACTGTGCTGACACGGTGCCAATTAGGCAATGTTTCTTTCCCACAAAACCATGTGCCTTTTTCCAGCAAGCCACAATACCTTGTTGGGCTAGGCACAGATAATTTCTCTAAATCTGGATACACCAAATTGCACCACAATTTGGCACAATTTATGCTATAATCTAGGTGCACTGACATTTGTAAATGTAGGCCAAAGAAGGTTTTCAAAGTAACATAAATTGAGGAGAAATCTTTCAATCTGGCATCATTGCATCCAAGACAAAAGCAGGACTTATCGCTGAAGAGGACAGACCTCTATTACAGCCTCCATTGCTGTCTTGCTGTGCACCATGATAGCCTTTGAGAGCAGTGGTTTGAGGTCAATGAAACACCTGTAGCTAGATGTCTGACTCATAGCGCAATGTCGTGAAAACGCCTTCTGATCATTTGTGTAGACACTGTTTTCCACCCTCGGTTTAGGATATAATGTCTAATTCACTTGCAGTAAAGAATGGATCATTACTTGCCATTCTTATAATCAGACGATCCGTCCATGCAGAGGTTCACCTCTGTGCACCGTTTAATGTCATTCCAATTCATCGTTGTTTTCCAAACCACTGGAACGTGTTGAATAGCGCTGACATCTTGGCCTAGGCATATCGCGATCTGCTTGATTGATAAACCACAGTGTCTCAGTTCAAAGATTCTATCCCTCTCAGTTTGGACAATGTCGATGAACAGGAGGCATCGAACAATCATTCCACATGACTTAAACAATCGGTGTTGCGGACTGCAAAACGCATACAGTCGTGTGCAAAAGCCTAATGTTGCATTGCTGGCTTGTGGGTTACAAAACGTGCATCTGTTGCAGAATACTTTTTTATTTGGATGAATACCTCTGCAGACATCTCTTAACAACATCTTCTGATTTGGGTGAGCTGTGAAACTTTATCTTATATCATATCTTTTCAGTAGAGATGAGCGAATGTCTAAAAAATTTGATTCTGCCGGTTCGCAGAATTTTCTGAAAGAATTTGGTTCGATCCGAATTTATTTGTGGCGAATCGCATAAAAAAACGGCTATTTTCTGGCTGCAGAGAGGCTTTATAGTGATGTAGAACACTTGCAGTAACACGCATAGGGAGTCTGCTGTGTCAGTGAAACAACACTGTGAGTCAGTATGACATGTAGATGACAAGCGTCGCTCTTAGAATCACTGCACACTTAACTTATTTGGGCAGTTATGGGCCAAAACTGACCAAATAACTCAAGTGTGAACTCGCCCTTACAGGTCAATGTAAGCGCCAGGTATAAAGAACCGTGCAGAGGCCCAAGATCCTACTATAGCGTGAAAGAGCGCACTCCTTTTACACCAATTCACTGATTCCACATAGATTTCTAAAGAACCTGTTCTATTAAACGCTTATACAAGTAGAGCCCCCACAGAGTAGAGAGGGTGTCAGCAGTAAGTTTGTGTTGACGTCACTGATTATTTTACCCTTCCTCTGATCCATCAGAACAATAACCCACAAAAAACGGATCCTGTCTGTGAAGCATCTGCCTTCACTCGGTCAGCATTTGGTTAGTAATCCATCAGTATTGCTACATGGACGTGGACAAAAAACAGAGATGACACGTGAACTGAATATTTGCATGTCTTCTGTGTTTTTTTTACTCACTCCTGCTTTTGGCTACCAAATCATAAGTAAATTCTGATGCAAAATAAGGACCATGTCATGCAGGCCTTACAGCTGTTACATAGATAGGATCCGTTGTTCGTCTCATTTTTCCTTCCTTCTGACAGATCAGAGAAAGGGTCAAATAAATGATGATGTCAGCCAGGCCAAAAGGTAAAATAGTGGCCCAGTCATGAAGTGGGGAGGGTGGGAACAGCATGAGAAGTCCACAGAGTGGCCCTATGACATAGTGGTGAGGTGGAAGCAGAATGAGTAGACCACAGAGTGGCCCAGTGACAGAGTCTGGAGGTGGCAGCAGCATCAGGAGGAGGCCACAGAGTGGCACAATGACAGTGTGGAGGTGGCATCAGCATCAGGAGGCCACAGAGTGGCACAATAATAGAGTGTGGAGGTGGCGGCATCAGCAGCATCAGAAGGAGGCCACAGGGTGGCACAATGACAGTGTGGAGGTGGCAGCAGCATCAGGAGACCTGAGTGGTGAGGTGGCAGCAGCATCAGGAGCCCACAGAGTGACCCGTTGACAGAGTGGAGAGGTAGGTGGCAATAACAGTACCAGCTGAAGATGGTGGGTAAAAGAAGGAGCACTTGGCATCAAATGTGGCAGGCAGATGGCAGCATCAGAATAGCAGCTGAGGCTCATAACCAGAAGAAACCAGTCTCTTTTGTCAAAGTGTTGGTGTGGCACCATCGATGATCTAGTCTAAAGCATCAGGCATTGGTGGGTGGAAATCCTGGCTAATCCACGCCTAATTCATCTTGACAAAGGTCAGTCTCCACATTTTTGGTGGACAGGCGAGTTCTTCTTGGGGTAAGTATGGCCCCCGCCACACTAAACACCTGCTCTGATGCCACACTACTGGCCGGGCAGGACATCTTTTCCTGGGCAAACTCTGCCAGTTGCAGCCACAAATCCAGTTTAGCTGCCCAGTAGTCCAGCAGGTCTTCAATGTGGGGTGGCAGGGTGCTGTCCAAGTATGCCACCACCTGCTGGTTCAGGTTCTGCTCTACATCTAGCTGCTGCTGCTGCTGCTGCTGCTGGTGAGTAGTTTCTTCACTAGGCGGGTGAAGAAAGCTGCTCATCAGCGACTCTAGACTCAAGTTGCTGCTGATGGAGCTGGAACTGCTCCTACCCCCCCACCCTTCCACAGCAGCCATGGCAGAGGAACGTGAGCTCAGAGGGCTTCCCCCAGTCAGACCTGCGAGAGTATGGACGATAGTACAGATAGGCAGCGGCAAACTGACTACATAGGATGTCTCTATAGTAGTTCAGTTTGTCCTCGCTCTAAGCGGGTGTAAAAAAGGTTCCCATTTTGGACCAGTAGCGAGGGACCAACAAGGTGGAGAGCCAGATGTCATCCCTCTGCCGAATGGTGACAATTCGGCTGTCACTACGCAAGCAAGTGAGCATGCATCGGGCCATTTGTGCAAGTGACTCGGAGGGACTCCCTGCCTCCATCTCCACTGCATACTGCCACGATGTGTCTGGGTCCTCTGGCTCGTCTTCATCACCCTGTAGCTCCTCCGGCTGCTCCTGCTCCTCCTCTCCTGTCACCTGTGTATGAACACAACCCATTTCGCTACACAATGCTTGTGCTCCAATGTCTTCCTTCTCCTCCAGTTCAGCCCCCACAGGGCTCATGTGTCCGTGAGATCTAGGCGCCACGTCTCCAGTCCCCTGACCAGCCAGATTTACCAGCATCTGTTCCAGGACATGGAGCAGTGGAATGACATTGTTCACCCCGAACTCCCTTCTCTGTTTGTATAGTCGGTCCAACATATGGAGGGTGGAATTCCAACGGGTTTAAACGTTGCATATCAGCCTATGTTGGGGGATGCCGCTCTGCAGCTGCAGCTCAAAGAAGGTGTGCTTTGCTGTGTACGAGTGGCTGAAGTGCATGCAAAGTTTCCTAGCCATTTTTAGGATGTCTTGCAGATGGGTGGAAGACTTCAGGAACCGCTTGACAACCAGATTGAACACATGTGCCATGCCACTGCTTGATGTAGCGTCGACACCATGTTCTTCCCGTTGTTGCTTACCATGTCGCGGAGAAAGCCAGGATTCGATTTCTTGATGAAGGACAAGGAGCAGTTCCTCCCCTGTGTGACTCCGTTCACCCAGGCAGACGAGGTGCAGAACAGCGTGACACTGCCGTCCCCTGCACATGTGGTATGCTGGAGGAGCACTATGAATTGTCCCTGCAGTGGAGGCTGAGGACATAGTGGAGGATGAGGAGGCAGAAGCGGACATTGTTGAAGGACCAATGGCGTGAGAACGTGGAGACAGAAGCTGCTTCACCTGACCAAGTTGCTGGTGTGGCTGTGCAGGAACCACATTCACCCAGTGGGCCGTAATGGACATGTATTGTCCCTGACCATAGTTACAGCTCTACACGTCGGCGCTGCCATGCACTTTGGCAGACACCAACAGGCTCAAGGACTGGCCCACATTCTGTTCTACATACATGTGCAGGGCTGGTACTGCCTTTTTGGCAATGAAATGATGGCTTGGTACTCTCCACCTCGGCTCAGCACAAGCCATCAGTTCTCTGAAAGGTGCAGGGTACACCACTTGGAAAGGTTGGGACTGCAGCACCAGCAACTTGGCCAGGAGTACATTCAGCTTCTGCACCGTTGGGTGAGTGCACACATACTGTTGTCTTTTGGCAATCGCTTTGGTGATCGATTGCTGATGGAATGACTGGATGAGGCAGCGGTTGCTTTGGCAGGCTGGACCACCACATCAGAGCCAGGTCACTTTATGGTGATGCTGCATATGTTGACGCAGGGTCGTGGTGCCAACATTGGCACCCTGGCCACGCTTTACCATCTGCACACAGATTCTACAAATGGCCATGTTCACCTCCTCCAGGGGCTTAACAAAAAACTGCCACACCACGAGCAGGTGATTTTACCCCCAACGCTATGCACTGACTGACTGCTACTGCCACTGTTTCCGTGAACCCCTGCACCACTACTTTCCGGGCAGGTAGACTCCTGCAAAGTGGGATGGTCTACCCCTGGCATGATTGGCTCCCGACCTCCCACTGCTGCCACCCTGCTGACTCTCGGCCACGCTAGCGACTTGCTGGCTCAGCCATTGCGTCACAGGCAAGCTGCCACCCTCTTCTCCCGATGATGATGATGTCCCTAATTCACTCGGCTCCCAAGTGCGATCAGCTACATCATCATCATCCAGTACTGTCTGCACGTCACTGATGTCCTCCTCAATGGTCTCTGGGTCAGAAGCCTGTACTCTATTATACTGCACACACCAGTATTCATATGTAAACTGTAGGCAATATATATGTAAACTGTAGGAAATCCATATGTAAACTGCAAGGTAGCGCAATCCACACAGTACTCACTATGAAACTCCCATACTAGCCGGCACTGCAGGCTGGCCGGTCACTCACTTCCTCACGCGCCTGCTCTGCCTACTTCATTAATAAAGTGGGAGCAGCATGCTCGCGAGGAAGTGAGTGACTGGCTAGCCTGCCTGCTAGTGCAGGCATTTCATAGTGAGTACTATGTGGATTGCGCTACCTTGCAGTTTACATATGGATTGCCTACAGTTTACATATAAATACTGTTGTGTGCGGGGCTTAGTGTATTAGAGTACAGTGACTGCACTCTGCCCTGCCACGAGTTGCCGGCCTCCATGCCCTCCTCCCTCCCCGCTGATACATCGCAGCCGGTGATGTAGCAGTGTTAGCAGAGTAAAAATGTCAGCATTGGGGGGGAAAAAGTGCATCTTATGGGGCTAAAAATACGGTAATATATATTTTTTGCCAGTTATGCACGCCAAAATGGGCTTTAGAACATATAACTGCACTGCCGAATGGCAAATAATATACTGTATATTGTTATTTTTTTGCCACTAATACACGCCAAAAAATGCTTTCAAACATTTAACTACACCGCACAAAGGCAAATTAGACGTAGAAATAATTCCTTGTGATAAACTCTGTAAAAGGGGTTGTCCGGGTTTAGAGCTGAACCCGGACATATCTCCACTTTCACCCAGGCATCCCCCCTGACTTGGGCATCGGAGCAGTTCATGCTCCAATGTTCTCCTTTGCCCTCGTTAAATCACGCAGGGCAAAGGCATTTTCAGGGGTTCTGGTTATGAACCAGGCGCTCCATAGGGCTGCCAGGAAGCCCGGTGACATTACTGGCACTGATGGGAGAGCTTTAGCGCTGCCCTAGCCAGTAAAACGGCTAGGGCAGCGCTAAAGCACCCCCCTGTCAGAGCCAGTGACATCACTGGACTTCCTGGAAGCCTCCGCCTGGCAGTGTGTTATTGTAAACAAAAGAGCCCTTGCCCTGTGCGATCTAGCACAGGGCAAGGGAGCGCATCGGAGCATGGGGAAAATATGTATCAAACAATACTTGCACCTTAATAACAAGAACGGTTTGCTGGAATTACAGAGCTATATAATGGCAATTTGGATCCGCAGTCAGTGCAGCAAGGTGTAATAGGATTGTTCCTATTACCCAGGCTGTAACCTCCCCTACTGAACCCTGTTCTGCTTCGATACTGTGTAATGATTCCTCCCTATCCTTTCCCTGAACTTCTATACAGCAAAATAAAAGTTTTAAGGTCTTTTCTGCCACTGTCCCTAGCGCCTGCTGACGTCTCTCCCTGCACTAAGTACACTGAAAATGGCTGAATCCAAGATGGCAGAGGCTATTTATAGGGCTGTGACATCACAGGGCTGGGCGGCTGCTGATTGGCTGCATGCATGGCATTGTGGGTGATCCCTCATTCCCAGAGTTCCTTTCTCCATGTCCTAACACGTGCAGCAGGAAGGAATGCGATTCGTTACCACCAAGAGTGAGAAAATTCAGATTCGGTACGAATTGAATTTTTCCTGATATTCGGATCGAATTCCACTTCATCAACTTCGATTCGCTCATCTCTACTTTTCAGTGTGCCAAATCATCTATAACAAATAATGAAGTAACTTTGTTTTTATGTAGACAGCTCCTATGCAGACCTATGTTTCTCCATGGTCTCCATGTGGGTAGTCTAATCCTCCAATCCTGTGTTACTCTGCTCCCTCTTGTTGCTAGTCTAAACATAATAAATAAATAAAAATGGAAGGGCGTAATAGATCAATGCTGGATAAGATGGCTTTTTTTTCCCCGAATATTGTAACCATGGAGACACAAATGTTTGCATAGGAGCTGTGTACAGAAAATAATGATAAAAAAAAAAAAAATCAAAACTATTAACAGAGCTGCTTATTTTTTAATTTAAAGGGGCTTTCCGAAGTGTTTAATTCTGATGACCTATTCTTAGGATAGTTGACAAAAGTGTTTGTAGAGCAGCACCCACCGTGTGATTTTATGGCACACTTTCTGTAAAGTCCGGCCAATAAAGGATTCACTGGAGACTCTGCCGCTACCTCTCTTCATTTACTATACGGTCGACTGCTGAGGATCTGCGGCCGTGGCTCGGCTGTTGCATTTCCGGTGTGGCCAGCTGCTTGATTTTATGGCACACTTTCTGTAAAGTCCGTCCAATAAAGAATTCACTGGAGATGCTGCCGCTACCTCTCTTCATTTGCTATTCTTAGGATAGGTCATCAGTATGTGATCGGTGGGGGTCTAATAACCAGCACCCCCATGATCAGCTGTTTGAAAAGACTGCAGCTGTGCTTGGTATTGCAGCTCAGCCCCATTCACTTGAATGGGAATGAGCTGCGCCTAGGTCATGTGACCAATGAACATGACATCACTGACCTAGGAAGAGACCACATAGCACCAATATAGCACTTTGGTTTCTTCAAACAGCTGATTGGGGGGGGGGGGGGTTGCCCTGCATAGGATCCCCCGCCTATCAGATACTGATCACCTATCCTGAGTATTAAGCACTTGGACAACCCCTTGCATTGGAGCAATTCAATAAATTGACAAATTGCACATAACCTTTAAAGAAAATCCCCACTTAACTGAAAAGCCTAAATGAATAATACAAAAATTTATAATTATGACAGATATCCAACCTTGATGAAAAGCGAACCCTTGCATTCACTAATATCTTCACATGAACTGTTTTGGCCTCATTGGATTTTCAAGCTTTTGGTGATGTTTTTGTTTCTTGGTTCAGACATAATTCATAATTTACCATTTACTTATAGTAAAACCTGATGCAAAAAAAAGCAGCAAAAACGCTGCAAAGAAACACATTTTTTCTAAAGACCCTATGTGTGAAACCCCCTAATGCAGTTTCTTTGATATAAAATGTGCATATTAAATTACATCATTTATCAGGATTATTTATTCAAAGGCTGATTTTTATCTTTATTACAGGTAGCAAAATTAGTAAAATAAAAGAAAAAGGTCAATCTTTCCATAAAATGTACCAGAAAATCAAATCAATTGCTTTTTATGGGCACAAACATTAACAAGAAGCAACTATATTGGTATAAGATATTGTAAATCTATGTGACATCCAAATGAAGAATTTTAGCAATTATTTTATATTGCTAAGTACAGGAAAATGTGTCCTGAGTGTAGCCTTATAGAATAATAATGCCAATACTTTAACCCTTTCCAATGCACAGCAAAAGCTGCTCAAACACTACACATCTATACATGCTACAGTATATCTACCCTGACTAATGCAAAATAAATATCTTTCAAATTTATCAAGTTTTCCAGTTTTAAAATCCAGGTATAATAAAACATTCTGCAACTTTCTAATACACTGTTCAAGTTCTTGCTATTACAAGATCACAGATTGCTGTCAGCGATGGGAAGAATTTGGTTTACATTCAAAGCCTAAACACAACTTATTACTTAGAGTTTTAAAATTGTATCCAGCCTAGTTACTCCCCTGTCTACCATATTTTCCGCCCTATAAGACACACCTGCCCATAATACACACCCAGGTTTTAGATCAGGAGGAGAATAAGAAGAAAAATATTTTTCATTATACCTCAGATCAGACCAGCAATCAGACCCTCAATAATCAGACCTCAGCTCACAGCCCCAATCAGATACCCAATCTTAATAACACCTGATAAGAACTAAGATCAGACCCCCAATCAGACCTCAGCTCAAAACCCATTGCAAATGACCCCCAATCAGACCTCAGATCAGACCCCCAATGTTAATAAGACCCCATTAAGACTTCAGATCAGACCCACAATCAGACCTCAGCTCAGACCCCAATGTGAATGACCCCCAATCAGACCTGAGTAAGAGCTCCAATATAAATAAGACACCACATTCAGATCTCAGATGAGACCCCCATGCCCCTGATGAGAACCCCATGCCTCAGACCAGATCAACTTATCTCTCCTGCTCCAGGCGCCGCAGAGCCTAGGATCCAGAGCTCTTCTTCTCTCTGGTGCGCATTGTGCTATAACCCGACACGCACAGCGTGAGTTCACAGAGTGCCATCATCCTCACACTGTGCACAGGCACAGCACAGCGAGTGGCCGAGGACCAGGAAGCTGTGAGTACAGAGCCCAGGGAGTGCTTGCGTTCACCACTTCTCAGTCCTCCGGTACTAATGAGCGCTTCCATAATAGAAGGGCTCATTAGTATTCACACCATAAGACACACTGACATTTTTACCCACTTTGGGGGTGAAAAATACAGTAAATACTGTACATCCCTGTTGTTCTGGTGGTTTTCTATAAGTCAGTGTAGTTCAAAGCTTTTTCATCTTGGTGGAGCCTCACTATTTAGTGTAGTCCATGCTAATCCTTTTAAGACTACAGACACAGATTTTCAGCAGTGGAATTGCATGTTGAAAACCTATAGCATCTACAATAGCAGTGAAGTGGTTGAGCTTATCACAAATCTCATCCACACACCTGGAAATATTCTGCAAAACTATATGCACATAACATGACATGCAGTACAGAATTTAAAAATAAAAAAGTTATGGGTCCTGGTATGCAATGATGAAATTAATTTGTTATGAAATATTTTAGTTTAATTAATTTGTGCAAATGTTCTCTAATTTCTAAGTTTTTTTAAGACACCCCTCCCCCTTTTTGTAAATGTTCTGCATACATAACCATTTGACAAACTTACATATTAATTGAGTACATTCAGAAAGCCTTCAGACCCTTTCACTTTTTTCATATTTTGTTATGTTAAGGCTTTGTGATAAAATAAAATAAAATACCCCATAATGAGAAAGTGAAAGTAGAATGTTCGAAATCTTTGCTAAATTATTGTAAAGGAAAACCTTGCATTAACATAAGTATTCAGACCCTTTGCCAAAGTTGCAGCAATTACAGCCTCCAGTCTTCTTGGGTATGATGCCACAAAGTTTGCACACCTGGATTTGGGGATTTTCTGCCATTCTGCTATAATCTGTCAGGTCGGATGGGGACTGTCAGTGGACAGCCATTTTCAGGTCTCTCCAGAAATGTTCGATTGAGTTAAAGTCAGGGCCCTGGCTGGGCCACCCAAGGACATTCACAGTGTTGTCCCGGCTGGGGCTTAGGGTAATTTTCTTGTTGGAAAGCGAAACTTCCGGCCAGTCTGAGGTCCATAGCACACTAGATCAGGCTTTCATTCAGAATATGTCTGAACTTTGCTCCATTCAGTTTGTCCTCCACCCTGACCAGTCTCCTAGTCCCAGCCACTGACAAACACCCCCAAAACATGATGCTGCCACCACCATACTACATAGTAGGGATGGTATTGAGCAGATGAAGAGCAGTGCATAATTTCCTCCAGACTTGATGCTTAGAATTGAGGCTAAAAAGTTCATCTTGGTTTCATCTTGGTCTGAGAGTCCTCTAGGTGCTTTTTTTTTTTTTTTTTGCAAACTCCAAGTGGCTTTCATATATCTTTTACTGAGGAGAGGCTTCTTTCTGACCACTCTGTCACAAAACCCATATTGGTGGAATGTGGCAGTGACGGTTGACCTTCTGGAGGTTTTTTCCCATCTGCATACAGGATCTTTGGAGCAAAGCCAAAGTGATCAATGGGTTCTTGATCACTTCACACACTAATACCCTTGTCCCTGATTACTTAGTTTGGTGTGTGTGTGTGTATGTGGGGGGCATCAGATCTAGGAAGAGTTCTAATTGCTCTAAACTTCTATCATTCTGGAATTATGGAGCCACTGTTCTCTGACTTAGGAACTTTCAATGTAGCAGAATTTTTTTGTCCCCTTCTCCAAATATCTTCCTCCACACAATCCTGTCTCTGAGCTTTACAGCAATTCTTTTCTCCTCATGGCGTGATTTGCTCTGATTTGCATTGTTGGCTGTGAGACCTCATGGCCAATCAAATAAATTTACCACAAGTGGATTCTAATCAAGATGTGGAAACATCTCAATGATGATCAAGAGAAATGGGAGGCCACCAGAGCTAAATTTTAAAATATCATAGCAAAGGGTCTGAAGGGTCTACTTATGTCCACGCAACAGTTTAGTTTTTCCTTTCTAATAAATTTCCACTTTCTCACTATGGGGTATTGAGTACAGAGTGAAGGGGAAAACTTGATTTCCTTGTTTTTAGCACAAGGCCACAACATAATAAAATGTTATAAAAAAGGAAAGGGTCTGAATGCACTAATATATTGATGTATTTTAGACCTTTTATATGCCACAGCATCTGCAGTGTGTACAGGAAGCCAGCTTTTCTATTCAGGAAGGAATAGAGAAACTGACTTCCTGTCTACACCATAGACACTGTAGGATTCAGTGTCTCATTGAGGGTCAAATGATCTAATTGCAAATAGTAGGCTGAAAATACCTTAATAAATCAAAATGTCAGTTTATTAAACATGTATATGTATACAGTACCTGCTCCCCTACAAAAACTAGGTATTTCTGAGAGGGCATCTTTAATTGCTGCTTGTTACGAGCAGCGGGGGTCTTCTGTATTCTTAGTTTCTACTTTGTTTGGGCAGTTGCTATGCATTTGAATCTGGTTTGGTTAGCACCCAGCTTTGCCTGTTTGATTAGACTAGAGTTTGCTGACGGTTGAGCACATTTATACCTATGCCTCACTGGTTGTTAGACAGTGTTTTCTACATAGGCGTGCGCAGCCTATTGCATTAGGGTGTGCACCCTAAAGCACAAACACAGACGCAGCGCACGCACCTGTGTATGTATGTATATATATATATTATATACACATACACACTCATATATACACAAATACACTCTGTATACATACAGACCTGCAGTATCAATATAATGAAGGGAGAAGAAATCATTTTTAAACTTACCGTATTTTTCACCCTATAAGACGCTCTATTCGCCCTATAAGGTTTTAGAGAGGGACAATAAGAAAAAAAAAAATCATTACACCTCAGGTCAGACCACCAATCAGACCCCCAATGTCAATAAGACCCCAATAAGACCTCAGATCAGACCCCAATGTGAATGACCCCCAATCAGACCTCAGATAAGAGCCCCAGTGCCTCATATCAGCCCCCAGAAAAACACTTTCCTGCCCCGGACGCTGCCGCTCCTCACCGCTCGCGCTCGGTAATCCTCTTGTACAGTATGCTGTGTGGGCACGCACAGTGTGAGGTCACAGCGCGGCCTCACACTGTGCGCAGCCTTCACAGTGGAGCGCATGAGGACCAGGAAGAGGTGAGTATAGCGCTTCCTGGCCCTCTGGTACTAATAACTTGATTAGTATTCGCCCCATAAGATGCAGGGGCATTTTCCCCCCACTTTTGGGGGAAAAAATGCATCTTATGGGGCGAAAAAGTGCAGCACGGGGGTGACAGAACCAGTGTTTCCTCTAAGCCTTGGCAGCTGCTGAGCGGGATCGGCTCAGAGCTGGGCACAGCGCCATCAAAGGTGGGCGATAGGAAAACCTAAGATAATTGTCACATCAAAGAGCATAAAAACCACTGCGCCATCCCGTACAATACAGTATAACCCCTGCACCATCCCGTACAATATACAGTATAGTCCTCTCTGTTATCACTGGACATTGCTCTCCATATATAAACCATACGGGGGAAAAAATCTCATTGATCCAGAGAACTTACATAGAAAAACTAATAACCAAGAGGCTAAACAAAACCCTGTTTCTGACCCTTATGTTAAAACATAACTTTCATTTGATTGCTCTAATACCTAAAGGAAATTTTTTTTTTTTTTAAAAAGCTGCTGTTTCTCTAGATGTCCTTATGTTGATAGTAGTGGTAATAGAGTCTCAAGGGTCTATAAGGCTGGGTTCACACTTGAGCGTTTTACAGCGCATTCAAACGCGCTGTAAAACGCTCAACACATGAAAACCAATGCTTCCCTATGGCCCTGGTTCACACTTGAGCATTTTACAGCGCGTTCAAACGCGATGAAAAACGCCCTACGCTCAAAAAAGTTATTGAGTTTCTTTGGGGCGTTTTGACGCGCGTTTGTGGCCATAGGACACTGCAGTCAATCACACAAACGCGCGTCAAACGCGCGTTTACTATTGCAAAAAACGCGCGTAAAAACGCGCGGCAAAAATGCGCGTTAAACGCGCATATAAAATGCGCTCAAGTGTGAACCCAGCCTAAAAGCAGCTACACTATTTTTGCAAACCTTTGAGACTCTATTAACACTACTATCAACATAAGGTCATCTAAAGAAACAGTAGGTTTAAAAAAAAAAAATAATCCTTTAGGTGTTAAAACATAACTTTCATTAGATTGCTCTAACATCTAAACGGAAAAAAAATAAAAGAATAAAAAAAAAATGCTTTTTCTCTAGATGACCTTATGTTGATAGTAGTGTTAATAGACTCTCAAAGGTCTGTAAAAATAGTGTAGCTGCTTTTATAGACCCCTGAGACTCTATTACCACTACTATAAGGTCATCTAGAGAAACAGCAGCTTTTTAAAATGATTTTTTCCCATTAGGTGTTAAAGCAATCAAATGAAAGTTATGTTTTAACATAAGGGTCAGAAGCAGGTTTCTTTTAGCCTCTGTCTTGGCTATTAGTTTTTCAATTCATAAAGCTCCACATGGAGCTCCCACCCAGCAGTAGATAGAAGCCTGCAGGACACTTCACCTTGTCACTTCACCTGGGCACATGGTGATGGCTCCATTCCTAATGCTGTCCCTGGCACTTCATCAGCAGCAGGGGTGGCGCGCTTCCTGTCTTCATAATAACTGAAAAGGAAGCTACTGCTGCTGTGTTCAGCTCCCGAGAGGAGGGGGTGTGAGAGGATCAGCCAATAGCAGGGCAGCCAGCTGATACTGGCCAATCAGCAGCCTCCTCCCTTATAACAGAGCTCTGTAATGTACAGAGCTCTGTTATTGGAGATTTCAGGCATCAGCTGTATTGCTCTGCTGCCTGCAGTGCCGCACATTGTAAACCTCAAGTCGGCTTGATTAGGGTGTGCCCAGGCACACCCCGTGCGCACGCCTATGGTTTTCTATGTATATTTCTTCCCACATTCTGTTATTCTGATCCTGTTCTAGTTTAGTGTATCTTCTACAGTATATAGAAAATTCTCAGCACACATTCATAACAGTTTTTTTTGCATGTGACTACCCATAGGTAATAATAAACATAACATCCTTGATCCCAAAACTATGTGAAAAATTGTAAAAATGCACAAACATATATAGAGAGATAAGATAAATTGAGGCAACGAGTTTTCAGGAAGATATTTGGTCTATCCCAGACCTTTGACAAGAGTCCTTGTGGAGAAAAATCTGATGTTATTATCTGCAGCAATTATATAATGGATGGGTGGGTGAGCAACATGTAGCAATAAGTATAAGGTTTCCGTAAAAAAAATATATAGTATGCCAGAGAACACAATATATATGGAACAATATATACACTGACAAGCAAAAGGGTAACAATGTTTTGAACTTGCAACTCTTTAGCATATGATTAGTTCTGCAGATTCTTGTTATGTAACTGCATTGTTACTATTTTGCTATTGCGGACAAGAAAAGGCATTTTTCTATTAAGTGCTGGCGATGTGCGGTCCGCAAAATGCGGAACGCACATTGCTGGTGTCCTTGTTTTGCAGATCCGCACATACGGATGTGTGAATGGACCCTAAGGGAAGAAAGTTGTGAGCAATATGTATACAGTCTTAGCGATGGTGAGGGTACAAACTGTATAAGACCTACCATACTGTGCACAACTGGCCTCTGTGCATTGCTAATCTTAACCCCTTAGTGACCACGCACATTTTTTAAAAATTACATTCCAAGCGCTATCATTTTTTTTTGTTTTTTGTTTAATGTACTTGTATGAGGTCTTATTTTTTGTAGGACAAGTTATAGCTTTGAATGCACCATTCTAAGTACATTTAATGAGTGATTAAAGCAAGCTAGCTAAAACCCCCTTAGTTTACATCAGTAAAAGGGTGTATTAGTGGTCACTAAGGGGTTAACTACTGTGTGCCAATTTACAGCTCAGATAAAATGTGATGGACACAATTAGGCAGGAGCAGTTAGGAAAAAAAATCCTTTCCCTTTATATAAACAATGTATATTCACAGACCTCGGAGAGCTTTAACGTTAGAACAACAAACACAGAACAGTGTTAATTAGTTGTGTGTATGATCAAACACTGAACAGTTTATTACTCTTCCATATTTTATCTTGGCTCATTACTTTTAACCTTTATACCTTTATTCCGTCTTTGTGACTGAAGTAAATAAAGTGTTACAGGGAGCATCAAATTCTATTTGTATTCATCTTTTTGCATTCTGGTAACATGGTTTCCTTCATTTTAATTGTTAAAGCTAGTCTGTTTTCCATAGATATTTATAATGTAACTATTATACACTGAAGAAAAGTAGAAATGCAACACTTTCGGTTTTGCTCCCATTTTGTATGAACTGAACCTCAAAGATCTGAAACATTTTCTACAGACACAAAAGACCCATTACTCTCAAATATTATTCACAAATCTGTCTAAATCTGAGTTAGTGAGCACTTCTCCTTTGCCAAGATAATCCATCCCACCTCACAGGTGTGGCATATCAAGGTGCTGATTAGACAGCATTAATATTGCACAGGGGTGCGTTAGACTGCCCACAATAAAAAGCCACTTTGAAATGTGCACAGTTTTGTCTTACTTGGGGGGAGGGGGGTGTCAGAAAACCAGTCAGTATCTGGTGTGGCCACCATATGCCTCACGCAGTGTAACACATCTCCGTCGCATAGAGTTGATCAGGTTGTTGATTGTGGCCTGTGGAATGTTGGTCCACTGCTCTTCAATAGCTATGTGAAGTTTCAGAATATTGGCAGGAACTGGAGCACGGTGTCGTATACGACGATCCAGAGCATCCCAAACATGCTCCATGGGTGACATGTCCGGTGAGTATGCTGGCCATGCAAGAACTGGGATGTTTTCAGCTTCCATGAATTGTGTACAGATCCTTGCAATATGGGGCCGTGCATTATCATGCTGCAACATGAGGTGATGGTGGTGGATGAACGGCACAACAATGGGCCTCAGGATCTCGTCACGGTATCTCTGTGCATTCAAAATGCCATCAATAAAATGCACCTGTGTTCGTTGTCTAACGCACCCCTGTGAAATATTCATGTTGTCTAATCAGCACCTTGATATGTCACATCTATGAGGTGGGATGGATTACCTTGGCAAAAGAGGAGTGCTCACTAACACAGATTTAGACAGATTTGTGAACAATATTTGAGAGTAATCAGTCTTTTGTGTATGTAGAAAATGTTTCAGATCTTTAAGTACAGTTCAGGCAAAATGGGAGCAAAACCGAAAGTGTTGTGTTTATATTTTTGTTCAGTTTATATAGCTGATGGTCCAACATAGTGGTTAGTACTGGTGCCTTGCAGCACTGGGGTCCTGGGTTCAAATGCGACCAAGGACAACATCTGCATGGAGTTTGTATGTTCTCCCTGTGTTTGCGTGGGTTTCCTCCGGGTTCTCCGGTTTCCTCCCACACTCCAAAGACATACTGATAGGGACCTTAGAAAGCTTGATGATAATGTCTGTAAAGTGCAGCAAAATATGTCAGCGCTATATAAGTGCATAAAATAGATAAATATCTCTTGCAATACGCCTGGAGGGAAGTCAGATAGGGAGAGAGTGTCATTGGCGATGAGGGTGGTAGTAGTCCTGATAGTCTTGCTGGGCAAAGGATGATAGGAGTAGTTCTTCCCAATGGCACACCTATTTTGTGGCCTCCTTGTGGCTGGAAGGTGGGGTTCGGTTTAAATGGGTTATCTGGTCATTAGTATTGATGACCTATCCTCTGTATAGGTCATCAATATCAGATTGATGGAGGTCTGACACCCGGGACCCATGCCGATCAACTGTTAGAAGAGCGCTGAATCCTCTTCCTAGGCCTTGTGACATCACTATTGGTCACATGGCCTAGTTGCAGCTCAGACCCATTGAAGTGAATGGGGCTGAGCTGACATACCAAGCACAGCCGCTATACAATGTAGGGCGCTGTGCTTCTAAAGCTGCTGGGGCCGGCTATGCTCTCCAGAGCTCCAGTGAGCACAATGACTCCCTGTAACAGCTAATCGACAGGGGTGCCGAAACTCAGACCCCTGCCAATGTGATAATGATGATCTATTCTGAGGATAGGTCATTATTATAGTTACCAGATAACCCCTTTAAGGACAGAAAAAGATAGAGGTGTTCAGGTCAACCATTACCAGAAGTCTTTACTGAGAAGCAAGCTCTAAACAATCATCCAAAAATGCCCCATCTCCATTGTGGCCCAAGCACTGCCTGCACCTCCTTTTAGCGTCCAGGCCCTGTGTGTCTGATGCCTGTCTTTACAATTAGTGTTTCTTTAAGGTATAAGTTCAGGCCATATCTCCATGAGACCCTCAAGTACAGTGGGTCCTCCTGGCATCTGGTACTGACACAGTTCTGGCCAATTCTGAGATGCTCTTCTCCAGAAGGAAGAAAACAGATTCTCTAGTGCCACCTATAGGTGACTGACCCTATTGAACAGAGGAAAGATTTTAATCTGTGACTGAGATTGAAATTCAGCTGTTTGTGATAACCAGATACAGATTTCCAATAGCAAATGAACATAAGAAGCAAATTATTAACTGGTGTGGTCGTGCGGATTGAGATAAATTGAAACAATATGGAAAATTAAAGTAGACTTCCTGTGGATTTATGACAGTAGAATCAGGTAATGAGAACTTGCTCTGTGCTTAAGTGCATATCCAATAATGAAAATATAGTAATCGTAATGCGTCATTACCTAATTACAGTGTCGGACTGAGGTACTTAGGGCCCACCAGTGTAACTGATTCTGGGGGCCCACCTTAGGGCTCCTGCACACAAACTTATTTTTTTTCCATGTCCGTACTGTTCCCTTCACTTCAATGGGGCCGCAAAAAAAAAAAAAAAAAAAAAAAAAAGACTCCATGTGCATTCTGTGTCTGTATGTCTGCATGGCCGTTCTGCAAAATGATGGAACATGTCCTATTATTGTCCACATTACAGACAAGGATAGGACTGTTCTACTAGAGGCCGGCTGTTATCTTCCGCATAATGTGGAATGCACACACCCGGTATCCATCTTTTGCGGATCGCAAAATATCCAACGGTTGTGTTCATGAGAACTTACAGTGATAACAGAAATATTACAGATGAAGTATGATGGCAGACACTCACAGCAAAATGAACAAACATACATGTGGCAGAATGTACACATATGTGGATATCCTGCACTTCAGTCAGTAACAAGACACATGCAGCGCACACCAATCACTCATTGGACAGATGTGGCACACAAGACACTTATACACGGGCCACATACCACTGATGCATATGTCACATGCTGCACATACACCACTGATACATAGATCATATATAGCACACACCAATCACACATAGGAAACACGCAATGCACACACCAAGACATTTATGCCTAATCCTATTAAGTGTAGCACACATAAAGGGGTTGTCTCACTTCAGCAATTGGCATTTATCATGTAGAGAAAGTTAATGCAAGGCACTTACTAATGTATTGTGATTGTCCATATTGCCTCCTTTCTATCACATTATACACAGCACGTATCCGTGGTTATTACCACTCTTCAATCCAGCAGCGGTGGCCGTGCTTGCACACTATAGGTAAAGGTGTTGGCGTATGAGCACTTCAAACCTTTCCCTATAGTGTATAAGCACGGCCACCGCTGTTGGATTACACGTGGTAATAACTACGGATACGCACATTGTATAATGTGATGGAAAGGAGGCAATGTGGAGTATCACAATACATTAGTGAATGAACCATGTATAAAAGACCTGGTGGCACAGCTGCAACTGAATGAATCTGGAACATTCACACAAAGGTCCACTTGTACCTCCTTTGTTTTCTACAGTATCGGTGGTTCAGAATCCTCACAAGCAGTCGATATAATTCACATAGAAGAGGAAGAAGAATAGGCCGCACACACCACTGAAGTATTTTCTTGCTTCAGTCTTTATTTCCAAAGCTCAAAACGTAGATTACACATGGCTGGGTGCAGTATGCCTATTTTCACATGCAGCAGCGGCGACGGCTGTTTCGCGCACAATCGCTCTTCGTGAGGCCCCTACATCAGCACGTAACCCCGTGCTGCCTTCTTATCTCATAGGCGTCACGTTACCATGGATACAATAGCAACCCGGCGCATGACAAGAAGGTAAGTTTACGGCCTCCGCAGGGTTTGACAGGTCTCTTACCTCTTTTGAGAAAGCTTGTTTTGGGTCGGGCACATATAGACATTCCCTATCTAAATGTTACCAGTCCTTGGTGGCTCCTCGACAGGACTACCTGCCCCCATATGTGGCGAAGTGGTCTCAAGACCTGGGAGTAGACGTCCCCCCTGATCATTGGTCAAAACTATTCTGCCTGCTCTACAGGTCATTCCTGGTGAGTAGATTCCAGGAGGCGGGATATAAGATAATGTCCAGATGGTACTATGTTCCGGTCAGACTACAGAAAATGCTCCCATCTGCGTCCCCTGTTTGCTGGCGTGTGACTCAGCCATGGGTTCAATGCTTAAAATTTTTTGGGAATGCCCAAAAATCAGTCCTTTTTGGCAGTCGATCCATAAAACATTGTCCTCAATTTTCCGGTACCAAATACACCTGGTTTCTTTTTATTATTCCTATCGGATCTCTCAATGAGTGTGCTTCGTAAGTCTTGTCTGTGCTCCTTGGTGATAGCGGCTAGGTCATGCATCCCTGTGAGGTGGAAGCTCTCCTTGCCTCCGACAATTGGCTGCTGGATCTAAAAGGTGGAGGAGATCCGGAGAATCAAGGTACTTCGCAGTTACGAGCTAAGCATAATGCTTTCCTTGATGCTTGGGCCCCCTGGTTTTCCTTCCAGGAATTTCGGAACCTACTGTCCTGAGAAGCTGAACTTATCAACCTTGTAAACTTTTGTGCTCCCCCCCTTCCTCATGTGTTCATTGTCCGTCAAAGTTTTGTTCTTCTTATATCACTATATGTTTGTTGGATGCACCTTTCAATATGTTTACAAATGTGTAATTTCATTCTGGGCATTTTTGTTTGTGAGGCCAGGAGTACGTTTTCATCAATATCTTCCGGCAGGGTTCCTGCTTAGACAAATCAGATCCTTTTTCAACGGGGTTCTTCACCCCACACTACAGTTGCCAGCAGGCTTTATTAAGATGACTGTAAAATGATGACCTCTCATTGTAGTGCATTATCTTTGAAGTACTCGTTGTGTTCTATCTACTTTGCTGATGCACGGTTTGTTATCTGTATATATTTAAATAAATAATAATAAAAAAAAAGAAGGTAAGTTTAAAAAAACCTTGTGTAAACTACAAAAACATAAAATCATGAAAACTAAACAATACCTTATAAAAACACATTCAAATTATTCCGGTCATTAACACCCAGAGGACCCAGGGCCCCAGTGCGTATTATCCACCTGGCCTCCTTTTGCAACAACTGGTGACGCCGATGGCCGCCCTGAGATGGAACAGGTACTATTTCAAGTCCTGCAAATCTGAGTGTTTCTACATTCCATCCATGCACTTCTTTTATATGTTCAATCACCCTTTTCCAGTTTTTATAGAATTAAAGTGCTCTCCTATTCTCTCAAATAAGCACCTTATGCTCTTGCCTATGTAAAAACGACCACAGACACAAACCAACACATAGACCACATAGGTGCTTCTACAGGTAATGAAACTGTCCACCTATATCTATGAATCTTTTTTGGGAGTTATAGCTGCAAAATGAGCAGCTACCACACAAAGTTACCTTTTGGCAGCCTTTCCTGCAACCAATTTCTCTTCTTCTCTTCTGAAAACCTGCTCCTGACTATTTGTTCTCGAATTCTGTGACTTCTTCTAAAGGTTATTAAAAGGTTTTTCATTTACCTGATCCATAAGACTAACATCTTTTTTTAGAATATCCTAATTCTTAAATATGGCTGCTCGTATGGAGTTAGCCATTGGACTAAATTGAAACAAAAACGTACATCTCTTTTTCTCATTATGGCCCTTCACATAAACTCTCTGTTTTCCTTTTACATTTTTGTGTTTATTTCCAACCAGCAACTCACTCTGAAAAATGTCCAGCTCCACATAACAGTGCGTCATCCACAGATCCCCCATAACAGTGCGTCATCCACAGATCCCCCATAACAGTGCGTCATCCACAGATCCCCCATAACAGTGCGTCATCCACAGATCCCCCATAACAGTGCGTCATCCACAGATCCCCCATAACAGTGCGTCATCCACAGATCCCCCATAACAGTGCGTCATCCACAGATCCCCCATAACAGTGCGTCATCCACAGATCCCCCATAACAGTGCGTCATCCACAGATCCCCCATAACAGTGCGTCATCCACAGATCCCCCATAACAGTGCGTCATCCACAGATCCCCCATAACAGTGCGTCATCCACAGATCCCCCATAACAGTGCAGTCATCCACAGATCCCCCATAACAGTGCATCATCCACAGATCCCCCATAACAGTGCATCATCCACAGATCCCCCATAACAGTGCATCATCCACAGATCCCCCATAACAGTGCATCATCCACAGATCCCCCATAACAGTGCATCATCCACAGATCCCCCATAACAGTGCATCATCCACAGATCCCCCATAACAGTGCATCATCCACAGATCCCCCATAACAGTGCATCATCCACAGATCCCCCATAACAGTGCATCATCCACAGATCCCCCATAACAGTGCATCATCCACAGATCCCCCATAACAGTGCATCATCCACAGATCCCCCATAACAGTGCATCATCCACAGATCCCCCATAACAGTGCATCATCCACAGATCCCCCATAACAGTGCATCATCCACAGATCCCCCATAACAGTGCATCATCCACAGATCCCCCATAACAGTGCATCATCCACAGATCCCCCATAACAGTGCATCATCCACAGATCCCCCATAACAGTGCATCATCCACAGATCCCCCATAACAGTGCATCATCCACAGATCCCCCATAACAGTGCATCATCCACAGATCCCCCATAACAGTGCATCATCCACAGATCCCCCATAACAGTGCATCATCCACAGATCCCCCATAACAGTGCATCATCCACAGATCCCCCATAACAGTGCATCATCCACAGATCCCCCATAAGTGCATCATCCACAGATCCCCCATAAGTGCATCATCCACAGATCCCCCATAACAGTGCATCATCCACAGATCCCCCATAACAGTGCATCATCCACAGATCCCCCATAACAGTGCATCATCCACAGATCCCCCATAACAGTGCATCATCCACAGATCCCCCATAACAGTGCATCATCCACAGATCCCCCATAACAGTGCATCATCCACAGATCCCCCATAACAGTGCATCATCCACAGATCCCCCATAACAGTGCATCATCCACAGATCCCCCATAACAGTGCATCAGCCACAGATCCCCCATAACAATGCATCAGCCACAAATCCCCCATAACAATGCATCAGCCACAAATTCCCCCATAACAATGCATCAGCCACAAATTCCCCCATAACAGTGTTATCCACAGACCGCCATTAGTTCAAAACCCACCAAAAGCACACCTTTTGGTTCAATTTTTTTCTTCTTATTTTCCTCCTCAAAAACCTAGGTGCTTCTTATCATCAGGTGTATCTTATAAAGCAAAAAATACGGTACTCCTCCGTTTTATCTCCGGGCACAGGAGACTGGGGGCCCACCGAGGAATCGCCCGCCTCCGCGGTGGGCCAGTTCGAGCCTGCCTAATTATATAACAGATGCCCAGGAGAAAGAATTATATATAAAAGATGATCTGAGAAATAATATGCATAATCTGCTATTGAAATGTGCGGATCTGAAGGCAAGCGCTAAGTGGAAGAAAGCCCCTGATACTCCCTGACAGCTTGCACGGGGGATTAAATAAATGGCTGTTTAGCAGGAAAGGGGTGAATTTACAGGTAATAATAAACTCCGGCAGTGGGCTGAAATTAAAAATTCAAGATTTTTTTTAGAAGAGAAGTAGTAATGCAATACATTTATTAGCAGGGTGTGTGCACATCATGGCAGCCACAATAAATGAAATTGAAAACGTACCAATCAGTTATAACAGCAATGGAGCGAGGCGAAGATATAGCGGAGTGCGCTTTGACTTGGGTGAAAGTACTCAGGCTAGGAAGGGGTTAAGGTTTGGAAGTTGGTTGGGGGGAGGAGTGAGGTTTCGCGGGCAGTATATAGGGATTGGGGGAGTGGTTTGGCACGCAGGCGTCAGTGCAAGGGAGAGTGTTTCCCGCCCTCCCACCCTTAATTTGGTGAATAGGGTTAGGCATGGTGGTGGATTTTGGGCTGATTTATATGAGATCCTGGGGGAGCAATACAATGGTTTAAGAGATGCAGGACATGTTGGAGCCTGTATCTCATGTGGTTTGTGAATGCCGAGGATGGGGCTCCTGTTTGGGCTAAAAGGTCTACAGGAGGAGATACTTGGATACTTCAAGGATTTGGTGCCCTTGGGTCGGTGAGTGCGGCCAAGGGTAATTTTGAAGTATAAGGAGAGATGGTTACAGAAGATACCGCTTGGTTGTGTTGCCCTCCAGGATCCTTGTTACGGTACAGTGGTTCATAATGTTGATGGATGTATTAAAGTGATTATTGTTATTATGTTGTGTGTACAATAAAGTTGGCCGTAATGGTCATTTTACCAAGCAAGAAGGTGTCAGAGTGGTTATTGGTAAGGAAGGGGCTTAGTGAATATAGCCTGAGGAGAAATCTTCCATCCTTGAAGTCAAGCTTTTTTTCTTGAATAGTGTGTGCAAAAATAAGTCTGTGAAGGTTCTCATTCATCCAGGTCATGGTTGATCAAAAGTAATAAGTCAGAGCAACTGGACTTGTTGTATTTTCTCTTGCAGACATTTGATGACGTCACTGGTTGCATGAATCATGGCCCTCCATGTGACCAGAAGTGTGGCCTTTTTTAACAGGCAACTGTTGCCCACAGTTGCCTGTAAATTAGTTTCCTAACCTAACTAGCCTCATCTATATTGCATGAATCCAACCTAAATTAAATTTCAAGATATTCCCTCATCTCTATTTGTAATATATCATGTTAAAGGGATTCGGTCACCAGATTTAACCCTATTAAGCTAGCTGACATTAGTGATGTGCTAATGTCAGCAAAACTAACTAGCCTATTCCTACTGGCAGCCTGCGAGCGTCTTTCCCTCACAGAGCTTGCCTCGAATGCTAAACGGCGCGAGATTTCACCAGAGCACAGGGCTGGCAGACAGATGCGAGCGCTGCCTGGTGGGAGAACTGAGCCTCTAGGAGCAGGAATAAAGCCTCCACTGCTCCTAGAGGATAATTAGCATTTTATAAAAGTTGGATTTCTGGCGTATCTAGGGCATAGATAAAAAGTAGGAATAGGAATAGACTAGGGATGCTCGGGTGCTCTACCGAGCACCCGAGTATAATGGAATGCAATGGGAGAACCCGAGCATTAAACCAGGCACCCCCTGCTCTGAAGAGGAGAGGGTGCCTGCCTGGTTCATAGGAAAAGCTCAGAAATTGATGGAAACACCATGGAAATGGTTCGGGAACAGCATGGGGAGGATGTCTGGATGCATCTTGGACTCCCAGGTAGCTGCTGGGAACGATGTTGCCCGAGTAGTACGCCACTTTTACAGACTGACAATAGTACGCAACAAACCGAAGATAAAGTCGATTTTAGAGGAAAAATCATATAGCATATTTACTTGTATATAAAGTGCAAGTGCTGCCAAAAATGACAAGGAAGAGGCACTCCGATACAACCTGTATATCACATGAAGGAGGGCCTCATTATGGGACTCCTACACTCAAAGACTATGCAGTAAGTGAAAGGGCGGCCAAAAATTACAAGGAACAAAATACCCTTTGTTACACATAAAAGGAGGGCATCATACACAACCTAGAAAAATTATGATTGATGGCCTGCTGGTGATGTGACCCTCATAAACATTAGGAGCAAGGGCCTGCTGATCTGACCATCTAAAACATTATGGGCGTAGGCCTGCTGCTGCTTTGGTGACTCTACATAACCTGGGGCCGATCGCACGTCCCCGTGACTGCGACGATCCATTCGGATGTCTGGCTTATCAACTTTCGATGTTATTGTCAGCGCAAACCATGGTGACTACGGGTAACGGGGGAATCAGGGTTCGATTCCGGAGAGGGAGCCTGACAAACAGCTAAAGCTACCACATCTAAGCAAGGCATCATGTGCGCAAATTACATATTAGGTATAATTAGGTGAGGGCCTGCAGGTGAGCTGACCCTGTAAAAGATTTTAGGTGCGGGCCTGCTGGTGAGCTGACCCTGTAAAACATTATATATGAAGGGCATTATATGCGACGAATAATCATGTGTTGATATGATGGAAGAGGAGAAGGAGGATGAGAAAAGGAATATTCAACCATATACCCTTGTTTGTGGTGGAAGGGGTGCATTTAAAGTGTCTTTATGTTCAGCCGCTTTCCTCTGGTGGAGTAGAGAAGTCATGGTCAATCCAGGCCTTGTTAATTTTTTTAAGAGTCAAACTGTCAGCATTTTCAGTTGACAAGTGGATACGCTTATCTGTTATAATGCCACCAGCAGCACTAAATACCCGCTCAGACAAAACACCAGCACCTCCAAGGCGTAGAGCTCCAGTTCGTGTCCAGCTTGGACACCCAGTAGTTGTAAGGCACTGAGGGATAATTGAGGACGCTGAAATAAATTTTAGAAGCACACACGTTACACTGCAGATGTGGCCCTGGTTTTGTCACTGTCCGCAGCAATCACCATCCACGGAAAAAGTACACTGTATGTCACAGATACATTTTTTAAGTGCACACGTTACACTGCAGATGTGGCGCTGGTAATGTCACTGTCCGCAGCAGACACAGTCTAGGGAAAAAGGACAGTCTCAGATATTTTTTGGATGCACACACTTTACACATGACTAGGGTATTGGTTAGACTGCTCGGGTCTACCCATCTCCTTACACTTCTTGCTCCCCCCCTCCCTCACAAATAAGAGCCAGACTCAGAGTTCTGATTAATTCGGCCACAGCAGCCGTTTTATTAAATAAACATAACAAAACATGGATAAATTAACATCAACCCCAATAACCTGAGTAAATTACGAGGGAGGCCCTAGAAGCCCAAATAAAACCAATTTTACCAAAACAAACTGGCAACTCCATCTTGCCCCCTGCCGAGGAACGCCAGCTCAGAGGCACCAACTGATGGGTGCCTAATGCCTCAAATCCTGTTAAACGATGAGTCCAGCCCCACTCGTGGGGGCCCTCCCATTCTCAATGACCACCATATCCACCAACTTCTAGGACCTCCCACCGCCACGACTGCCGTGACAATTCCCTCCCACAACCTGCTCCACTCGTATGCCTGTTCCCACCTTCCTCTTTATTGTCTCTATTTCCCTTTCTATTTTTTTATAAAGCGAAGAACAATTGCTTCAACACCACCCTGTAAATACTGGGCGGGAGGGTGGGAGTGTGCCGTCTACCTCAAAATGGCACCTCTCTCCTTCCCGCTACCACTTTTTAATACCTCCCACTACCTGTTACCCCGGCAACCCCTTCCACCTCCCTGCTACTAGGCCGTTAACCCTCTACTTACTGACTCTTCGCCAACTAAACCAGCATCATGCTGGCCTCCCCTCAGCTGAGCACCAGTCCAGCCTCACTTGAGATGTGGCACAGCTAATGTCACTGTCTGCAGCGGACACCGTCTATGGAAAAAGTACGCTGGAAGTCAGATATTTTTGGGATGCGCACGCTTTACACTGGAGATGTGGCACAGCTAATCTCACTGTCCGCAGCGGACTAACTATTGCTGCCACACACAATAGTCCTTAGAAGGACATTTGGGTCTGTAAGGTTTTAGCTATTTAGCGCAGGTCACGCTAAAAATATAGATTGCCGCTGCCACACACAATAGTCCTTAAAAGGACTTTTGGGACTCTGAAAAGTTTTGGTGGTAATAATATTCTTAAAATCACTCCCTACACTGTCTGTCCCTTCCTCAGCACAGCTCTCCCTGACTAAGAATGAGTCGAACATGTGTCATCGGGTGCTATATACTACCCGATGACGCGTTCTGGCCAGCTAATCACTGTAATGCCAGCAGCTAACATGGCTACGGCATTACAGTGAGGGCAGTACTTACCTGCATGATTATTGGCAGCCAAGAAACGTGCGGGGTGGAGACTTGAGCATTGCGCTCGAGCACATGCGGTATTCTGCTGAATACCGCCATGGTCCGAGCATCGAGATGCTCGAGCTGAACAGGTGTTCAGCCGAGCATGCTCGATCACCACTAGTGGCTATATCTATAAACTGTAATCATATAGCAAATCACGCAGCACAACAACATATAGATAGACATGTCTCTGAGCATTTCATCCTCAGAGACAATAATAACATGTCACCTGCTGCATGCTGTAATTATCCTGAGCTGCATTTCTACATTGTAGTGTCAACAGACATCACAAGGCCTATCTTGCGTGTTGTATGTATTAATAGCAATGCTGGGCAGTGGGGATGATTATAACAGTTATTATTACTATTACTCCTATCTGATACATCTTATTCTAACCACAATTCATTACTTAGAGACATTCAATTTTATTTCTATCTGTACGTGGTCATGTGGCATGCAACCTTAGAATTCAGACTGTCTATATTATACCAGGCAGCTGCGGCATAATTGGCACCGAACCGTGTGGTCATACCATAAGAGAAATGAAGATTAAATGAGCCCACTGGGCTATTAGCATTGGATAAGCAGGGTTTCAGTAGGTGGGTAATCCTTTTTTTATTTTAGAACATAATTTAAAGGATATGAATACCTTTGGGGTCAATTGTTTATGATTGCAATTTACTAATTTTGGGCTGAAAATAATGTTTTCAATTGATCTTTATTAAATATTTTCAACATTTTTGTTCTACAGGTTTAAGTTTTAGTCAGAGTATTTTGCTTTCAGTTTGATGGTCTGATGGCTGGATGTATAGACCTTATCACTGAACTCCTGACAGCTCATAGTCACTCATTATGGATAAATGAGTGTTTATGCGCTGTCAGGATTTCAGAGATAAGGGCTAAACCAGCCAACAGAGCAGCAACCTGGCGAGTTCAGTGTGGAACTGAAAGCAAGATCCTCTGCAGATAGACTGAAACGGAACCCTGTAGGATCTCAGAGACATGGAGGGGCTAACAGGTTTAAAATCTTTGTGACACACATTCCCTCAGGAGACTCCATTGAAGACTTCATCCTAGGTAGGATGTAAGTATGACTTGATCTATCTCTTGTACACCCTCGGGTGTAGGTCATGTGTTATAACGTGGTAACAGCCATGGATTATAGTATGAGCGACAGAGTCTCCACCCCATTTAGGCTAGTGATGTTTATTTACTTTTCATTATTCTGTATTTAATTTGTTTGTATAAACATATAACAAGATATTCCAGCTCACCTGCTCCACTCCATAGTCAAACACGGAACCCGGACTAGGGAAACACTTGTAGAAAAAAGGAAAATACATCCAGCACAGAAATTATGGATAAAATCCGATTTCTTTATTGTAGTCCTTTTAAAATCCCATTGGCTGATCGGAGTATGTTGCGTTAAACGTGTTTCGACAAACTGTCTTACTCATGACTAGAGTTGAGCGAACACCTGGATGTTCGGGTTCGAGAAGTTCGGCCGAACTTCCCGGAAATGTTCGGGTTCGGGATCCGAACCCGATCCGAACTTCGTCCCGAACCCGAACCCCATTGAAGTCAATGGCGACCCGAACTTTCCGGCACTAAAACGGCTGTAAAACAGCCCAGGAAAGGGCTAGAGGGCTGAAAAAGGCAGCAACATGTAGGTAAATCCCCTGCAAACAAATGTGGATAGGGAAATTAATAAAAATAAAAATTAAATAAATAAAAATTAACCAAAATCAATTGGAGAGAGGTCCCATAGCAAAGAATCTGGCTTCCCGTCACCCACCACTGGAACAGTCCATTCTCAGATATTTAGGCCCCGGCACCCAGGCAGAGGAGAGAGGTCCCGTAACAGAGGATCTGTCTTCATGTCAGCAGAGAATTAGTCTGCATGTCATAGCAGAGAATCAGGCTTCACGTCAGCCACCAATGCAACAGTCCATTGTCAGATATTTAGGCCCAGCACCCAGGCAGAGGAGAGAGGTCCCGTAACAGAGGATCTGTCTTCATGTCAGCAGAGAATCAGTCTTCATATCATAGCAGAGAATCAGGTTTCACGTCACCCACCACTGCAACAGTCCATTTTCATAAATTTAGGCCCAGCACCCAGGCAGAGGAGAGAGGTCCCGTAACAGAGGATCTGTCTTCATGTCAGCAGAGAATCAGTCTGCATGTCATAGCAGAGAATCAGGCTTCACGTCAGCCACCACTGCAACAGTCCATTGGCATATATTTAGGCCCAGCACCCAGGCAGAGGAGAGAGGTCCCGTAACAGAGGATCTGGCTTCATGTCAGCAGAGAATCAGTCTGCATGTCATAGCAGAGAATCAGGCTTCACGTCAGCCACCAGTGCAACAGTCCATTGGCATATATTTAGGCCCAGCACCCAGGCAGAGGAGAGAGGTCCCGTAACAGAGGATCTGGCTTCATGTCAGCAGAGAATTAGTCTGCATGTCATAGCAGAGAATCAGGCTTCACGTCACCCAACATTGGAACAGTCCATTGGCATATATTTAGGCCCCGGCACCCAGACAGAGGAGAGGTTCATTCAACTTTGGGTAGCCTCGCAATATAATGGTAAAATGAAAATAAAAATAAAAATAAAAATAGGATTGAATGAGGAAGTGCCCTGGAGTACAATAATATATGGTTAAGGGGAGGTAGTTAATGTCTAATCTGGACAAGGGACGGACAGGTCCTGTGGGATCCATGCCTGGTTCATTTTTATGAACGTCAGCTTGTCCACATTGGCTGTAGACAGGCGGCTGCGTTTGTCTGTAATGACGCCCCCTGCCGTGCTGAATACACGTTCAGACAAAACGCTGGCCGCCGGGCAGGCCAGCACCTCCAAGGCATAAAAGGCTAGCTCTGGCCACGTGGACAATTTAGAGACCCAGAAGTTGAATGGGGCCGAACCATCAGTCAGTACGTGGAGGGGTGTGCACACGTACTGTTCCACCATGTTAGTGAAATGTTGCCTCCTGCTAACACTTTGCGTATCAGGTGGTGGTGCAGTTAGCTGTGGCGTGTTGACAAAACTTTTCCACATCTCTGCCATGCTAACCCTGCCCTCAGAGGAGCTGGCCGTGACACAGCTGCCTTGGCGACCTCTTGCTCCTCCTCTGCCTTGGCCTTGGGCTTCCACTTGTTCCCCTGTGACATTTGGGAATGCTCTCAGTAGCGCGTCTACCAACGTGCGCTTGTACTCGCGCATCTTCCTATCACGCTCCAGTGCAGGAAGTAAGGTGGGCACATTGTCTTTGTAGCGTGGATCCAGCAGGGTGGCAACCCAGTAGTCCGCACAGGTTAAAATGTGGGCAACTCTGCTGTCGTTGCGCAGGCACTGCAGCATGTAGTCGCTCATGTGTGCCAGGCTGCCCAGGGGTAAGGACAAGCTGTCCTCTGTGGGAGGCGTATCGTCATCGTCCTGCCTTTCCCCCCAGCCACGCACCAGTGATGGGCCCGGGCTGCGTTGGGTGCCACCCCACTGTGACCATGCTTCATCCTCCTCCACCTCCTCCTCATCGTCCTCCTCGTCCTCCAGTAGTGGGCCCTGGCTGGCCACATTTGTACCTGGCCTCTGCTGTTGCCAAAAACCTCCCTCTGAGTCACTTCGAAGAGACTGGCCTGAAAGTGCTAAAAATGACCCCTCTTCCTCCTTCTCCTCCTCCTCCTGGGCCACCTCCTCTTCCATCATCGCCCTAAGTGTTTTCTCAAGGAGACATAGAAGTGGTATTGTAACGCTGATAACGGCGTCATCGCCACTGGCCATGTTGGTGGAGTACTCGAAACAGCGCAACAGGGCACACAGGTCTCGCATGGAGGCCCAGTCATTGGTGGTGAAGTGGTGCTGTTCTGTAGTGCGACTGACCCGTGCGTGCTGCAGCTGAAACTCCACTATGGCCTGCATGTGCAAGGTGGCCATAGTGGAGACTGCACATGGCCTGCATGTGCAGTCTGTCCAGCATGTGCAAGGTGGAGTTCCACCTGGTGGGCACGTCGCATATGAGGCGGTGAGCGGGAAGGCCGAAGTTACGCTGTAGCGCAGACAGGCGAGCAGCAGCAGGATGTGAACGCCGGAAGCGCGAACAGACGGCCCGCACTTTATGCAGCAGCTCTGACATGTCGGGGTAGTTGTGAATGAACTTCTGCACCACCAAATTCAGCACATGCGCCAAGCAAGGGATGTGCGTCAAATTGGCTAGTCCCAGAGCTGCAACGAGATTTCGCCCATTATCACACACCACCAGGCCGGGCTTGAGGCTCACCGGCAGCAACCACTCGTCGGTCTGTTGTTCTATACCACGCCACAACTCCTGTGCGGTGTGGGGCCTGTCCCCCAAACATATGAGTTTCAGAATGGCCTGCTGACGTTTACCCCGGGCTGTGCTGAAGTTGGTGGTGAAGGTGTGTGGCTGACTGGATGAGCAGGTGGAAGAAGAGGAGGAGGAAGCCGAGAAGGAGGAGGTGGCAACAGGAGGCAAAGAATGTTGCCCTGCGATCCATGGCGGCGGAAGGACGTGCGCTAAACAGCTCTCCGCCTGGGGCCCAGCTGCCACTACATTTACCCAGTGTGCAGTTAGGGAGATATAGCGTCCCTGGCCGTGCTTACTGGTCCACGTATCTGTGGTTAGGTGGACCTTGCTACAGATGGCGTTGCGCAGTGCACACTTGATTTTATCGGATACTTGGTTGTGCAGGGAAGGCACGGCTCTCTTGGAGAAGTAGTGGCGGCTGGGAACAACATACTGTGGGACAGCAAGCGACATGAGCTGTTTGAAGCTGTCTGTGTCCACCAGCCTAAATGACAGCATTTCATAGGCCAGTAGTTTAGAAATGCTGGCATTCAGGGCCAGGGATCGAGGGTGGCTAGGTGGGAATTTACGCTTTCTCTCAAATGTTTGTGAGATGGAGAGCTGAACGCTGCCGTGTGACATGGTTGAGACGCTTGGTGACGGAGGTGGTGGTGGTGTTGGTGGTACATCCCCTGTTTGCTGGGCGGCAGGTGCCAACGTTCCTCCAGAGGCAGAGGCCGAGGCGGCAGCAGCAGAAGAGGTAGCAGGGGGAGCCTGAGTGACTTCCTTGGTTTTAAGGTGTTTACTCCACTGCAGTTCATGCTTTGCATGCAGGTGCCTGGTCATGCAGGTTGTGCTCAGGTTCAGAACGTTAATGCCTCGCTTCAGGCTCTGATGGCACAGCGTGCAAAGCACTCGGGTCTTGTCGTCAGCACATTGTTTGAAGAAGTGCCATGCCAGGGAACTCCTTGAAGCTGCCTTTGGGGTGCTCGGTCCCAGATGGCGGCGGTCAATAGCAGGCGGAGTCTCTTGGCGGCGGGTGTTCTGCTTTTGCCCACTGCTCCCTCTTTTGCTACGCTGTTGGCTCGGTCTCACCACTGCCTCTTACTGCGAACTGTTAAAGTCAGTGGCTCGACCTTCATTCCATGTGGGGTTTAGGACCTCATCGTCCCCTGCATCGTCTTCCACCCAGTCTTGATCCCTGACCTCCTGTTCAGTCTGCACACTGCAGAAAGACGCAGCAGTTGGTTGTATTCCCATGTCCTCATCATCAGGAAACATAAGTGGTTGTGCGTCAGTGCATTCTATGTCTTTCACCGCTGGGGAAGGGCTAGGTGGATGCCCTTGGGAAACCCTGCCAGCGGAGTCTTCAAACAGCATAAGAGACTGCTGCATAACTTGAGGCTGAGACAGTTTCCCTGGTATGCATGGGGGTGATGTGACAGACTGATGGGGTTGGTTTTCAGGCGCCATCTGTGCGCTTTCTGCAGAAGACTGGGTGGGAGATAATGTGAACGTGCTGGATCTACTGTCGGCCACCCAATTGACTAATGCCTGTACCTGCTCAGGCCTTACCATCCTTAGAACGGCATTGGGCCCCACCATATATCGCTGTAAATTCTGGCGGCTACTGGGACCTGAGGTAGTTGGTACACTAGGACGTGTGGATGTGGCAGAACGGCCACGTCCTCTCCCAGCACCAGAGGGTCCACTAACACCACCACGACCATGTCCACGTCCGCGTCCCTTACTAGATGTTTTCCTCATTGTTATGGTTCACCACAACAACAAAAATATTATTTGGCCCAATGTATTGTATTCAAATTCAGCTGAATATAAATTTGAGGCCTAGTATTTAGGCGCTGGGTGACCGGTATGGATTTAGTGACAGAATTAGACTTGGAAATGCACAGTAGCGTGTGTGTGAAGTTATTCTGAATGACCCTATGTGCACCTTGAATATTATATACCCTTTTAGGGATAGATTTCAAATAGCTCTGATATAGCAGAAACCACTAAATTATGAAATTGCTAAATTGGGAATTGTATTTCAACCCAGAACAAAAAATGTGCTTTGGCGGACACTAAATAACTTGCCCAGCCACAACAGTACAGCGGTAATGACAGATTTAGCGGGATATAAATTTGAGGCCTAGTATTTAGGCGCTGGGTGACCGGTATGGATTTAGTGACAGAATTAGACTGGGATATGGCCAAAAAATAACCACACTATTGCTGGTTAAATGCACTTGGTGTGACAGCTTGACCAACCACACTACTGAGGGTTAAATGCACTTGGTGACGGGCGCAGCTTGCCCCTGATGTAGTATATGGCCAAAAAATGAAAAGACTATTGCTGGTTAAATGCACTTGGTGACGGGCGCAGCTTGCCCCTGATTTAGTATATGGCCATAAAATGAACAGACTATTGCTGGTTAAATGCACTTGGTGTGACAGCTTCACCCTGATGTAGGCTTTAGCCAAAAAACAACCACACCATTGAGGGTTAAATGCACTTGGTGACAGGCGCAGCTTGCCCCTGATGTAGTATATGGCCAAAAAATGAACAGACTATTGCTGGTTAAATGCACTTGGTGTCACAGCTTGACCAACCACACTACTGAGGGTTAAATGCACTTGGTGACGGGCGCAGCTTGCCCCTGATTTAGTATATGGCCAAAAAATGAACAGACTATTGCTGGTTAAATGCACTTGGTGTGACAGCTTCACCCTGATGTAGGCTTTAGCCAAAAAACAACCACACCATTGAGGGTTAAATGCACTTGGTCACAGCTTGGATGCACTTGGTCGCAGCACCGCACAAGACACAAAATGGCCGCCGATCACCCCAGAAAAAAGTGACTGACAAACGGTCTGGGCAGCCTAATCAAGTCCTTTGGAGGAGTTAATCTGCCTAATCTCGCCCTACTGTCGCAGCCGCAACCTCTCCCTACGCTAATCAGAGCAGAGTGACGGGCGGCGCTATGTGACTCCAGCTTAAATAGAGGCTGGGTCACATGGTGCTCTGGCCAATCACAGCCATGCCAATAGTAGGCATGGCTGTGACGGCCTCTTGGGGCAAGTAGTATGAAGCTTGTTGATTGGCTGCTTTGCAGCCTTTCAAAAAGCGCCAAGAAAGCGTCACAAAAGCGCCAAGAAAGCGACGAACACCGAACCCGAACCCGGACTTTTACGAAAATGTCCGGGTTCGGGTCCGTGTCACGGACACCCCAAAATTCGGTACGAACCCGAACTATACACAGTTCGAGTTCGCTCATCCCTACTCATGACCATAATGTGTAGCTAAGTTCACAGATTTTAAAACCCTCACCCACTTGAGACACACCTACCTCTCCATATACTGAATAATAATTAAATCAGGGACGAAAGTGTGTCCAGTGCCATCATAAAATATAATACTATATACAAAAACAACATACAATGGGAAATACTAGTATTCAAAGATGAGATCATGTCTATTATTCATACCTTCTGGAATTCTAGTGTGTAGTAAGATCCAGAGATTTAGAGAGATTCTCGGTTATAGAGAAAGCAGGATTTTTTTGTTATCGTATATTTAATCACACATAGTAAATATATTTATTCACCAGGCCTGTGTAAGCTTATTCATTCTCAAATCTTTTGAATTCACGTTACGTTACAGTGGTCGCGCATGCAAGCTGTCACTGCATTCAAACTCGGGGGGACTGCTGGAGAAATCCTATAAACATGGGGTCAGGAACCTGTGGCACCTCCGCTGTTGTGAAACTACAACCTCCAGCATGCACATTTGCTTTTCTTTTCTCAGATCTCTAACAAAAGAGAATGAGGAATTCTGGGAGGTGTAATCTGTAGTGGTTGAAGATTGCTGACCCCTGCAGTAGACTGCGACCGCCAAGGGCAGATTAAGTGCATGTGAGGCCGGGGGCTGTCTACCCAACTCAGGCCTTCCCCCCCCCCCCCCCCCCCTTCATCCATTTTAGTTTTTTTTTTTTTCTGTATGAAGAGGCTGCAGTGCTTTGTGAGCGCCAAAGTCTCTTCCTAGGCCATATGACATCACATTCATCGTTCACATGGTCTAGGTGCAGCTCTTTCCCATCTGAGTGATTGGGAATGAGCTGCAGTACCAAGCTCAGTGCTATCAAATGGACAGAGCTGTGCTTGGTAAGGAGCAAAGAAGCTGCGGCGCTCACTGGGACATCGCGATTTCCTCAAACAGCTGATTGGTGGGGGTCTGGCTCCTGGCACCCCGACAATCTCCTAACTCTCTGTGTATAGATGTCATAGATGTTACCTGCAGTCATATGTAACACCCCACATAACACAGTGAATTATTGCGTTATGTGGGGTGTTACATGGGACTGCAGGGAACATCTACTACATTACCTGCACACAGAAAGTTAGCACTCTTATCTGGGCTTTTACATAGGACTGCAGGTGACATCTACAAATTAAAATCTTAGCCCGCTCTACATATAGTAGAATATAGCACCACATACCTCTTACTTCCAGTGACATCTCCTGCCATGTAGATATTCTCTTTCCTCTTCTCCTCCGTTTGACACAGACCGCCATGACAAATTCTTTCAGTCGCATCTCATCTCTGCAGAGTTTGTTACGCAGACACCTTAGATTTCTCTTAATTGTGGTCATTTATCAAACTGGTGTGAAGTAGAACTGGCTTAGTTGCCCACAGCAACCAATCAGATTCCACCTTTCACTTTCCAAAGAAGCTGTCAAAAATGGAAGGTGGAATCTGATTGGTTGCTATGGGCTACTTAACCAGTTCTACTTTACACCAGTTTGATAAATTATCCCAAAGGTCCTAGTCTACAGCAATTATAATGTCCTCTAGAGTGCCCCCAGTAATAATAACACCCTATATTGTGCTCCAGGTAATGTCTGTATAGTGTCCCCCAAAAATATGTCCCCTAATAGAAACACTGCCCCATGTAGTAATTTCCCTCACACTGCCACATTGTAACAGTCCTACAGGCTCACCTGAGTCAGAGGACAGCTGGCTGGAGGTAGGAGTGGAGCCCAGCGGCAAGGACCGCAGGCAGGTAGTAGGTGCAGAAGGTCTGGCAGAGGCGTAGTCGGTAGGCAGGCGGTGGGTCAGGGAAGGCGGCAGTAAGCGTGGTCAGACAATCCGGATGGCAACGGTGGTAGCAGTTCAGTAGGTAGGGACAAATCAGAAGAGTAGTCGGTAGTCAATTCCTGGTCAGCAATGGATTTCCAGTAGTAGCAAGAGCAGCAGATGAGGAGACGCTTGATCAAGGCTCAGGAGCTCAATAATCAGCAAACTGGAGTGCAAGGGGCTGGACTTATATAGGGAAGTACTAGGTGTGGGGAATCAAGGGTGATGAGCAAGGCTTGGCAAGACTGAGGTTAAATAATAGGCTTCAGGAAGCAATGTCCAGAGAGGACGGTAGCCTAATAAGCAGGGATGTGGCCTGGGATGTGGCTGGTCATGGGTTCTAATCCCGACACCCATATAGTCATTTCCCCCACATTGCACTCCCATGAAGTAATTTGCCCCCACACTGCACCCCCTGAAGTATTTTGCCCCCACACTGCAGCCCCTGAGGTAATTTTCCCCCACACTGCACCCACTGAAGTAATTTGGCCCCATACTGCACCCCCTGATGTAATTTGCCCCCACACTGCACCCCCTGACATAATTTGCCCCCACACGGTCCCATGAAGTATTTTGCCCCCACACTGCCCCATGAAGTAATTTTCCCCTACACTTCACTCCCATGAAATAATTTGCCCCCACACTGGCACCCATAAAGTAATTTGCCCCCACACTGCACCCATTGAAGTATTTTTCCCCCACACTGCACCCCCTGAAGTATTTTGCCCCCACACTGCACCCCCTGAAGTAATTTGGCCCCACACTGCCCACCATGAAGAATTTGCCTCCCACACTGCACCCCTGAAGTGCTTTGCCCCCACGCTGCCCCCATGAAGTAATTTGTCCCCAAGTAATAATCTGCCCCAACACTGCCTCACATGAAGTGATTTGCCCCATTTAATAATCTGCCCCCCCAACTGATTTGCTACCACACTGCCCCATGTTCTTCTCTGCTCCCCCAAAGTTGGCACACACAGAGAAAAAAAATATTAAAAGCTAATACTTAACTGTGTCCGGCATTCTTCATTTTCCTGTGTCCCTCCCGACACAGGCACGCAATGACGTCATCACGCACGCCTGCGCCGGGAATTCACTATCACATAGGCCTCAGACCTACTAGGCCTGAAGCCTATGGCGGTGATAGGCGACTGGGCAGGGAACTATTCGCTCGCGTGCCCCGCCGCAGTATTTGGGCGTTCCGGTCGGCGTTGGGCCCCCCAGGGAACGACCCTATTATAATCCGCCACTGGTGACCGCCCATCCTCTGCTCCATTCAAATGGGGACAGAAGGCACCAGCAGATGGACCTTGACTTATTAGACAATTATCACCTATCTAGTCTATATGTTGCATCATCATAATACATTTTTGTGTTTTTTTGTATTCGACTATATTTCATTAAACCCAGAAGAATTGGGATATTTTAACAACTCAATAACTCTGCCACGAACACCTCCACAGATTGCTGCACTCATTTATATACAGCTTCGGGCTCTACAAATTTACAATTTTATGACCAAGTTTAATCTTTCCTAAGTAACAAGAACTCTATTAAAATAAAGCAACACAAGCAAATTGATTTTCTGAACCTTTAAGAACCCCCAAAAATGATAGTATATCACATTGGCTGAAATATTACGATACATCTGGAGTCTACTGCTATAATCCTCTAATATACTGATATATATATATATATATATATATATCTTGAAAAAGTATTTGGACCCCTTTAAATGGATTTTATGTGATAGGCCAACACAAAGTAGCAAGTATACTGTATGTGAAATTAAAAGAAAATAATTCATGGTTTTCAAAATGTTTGATTAATACAAATATGCCTTATGTTGAGTGGTTTTTCCCATAGACTTCAATGGGGTTGTTAAAATAAATAGAAAATGTGTACCAAAATCCACAACAAAATCCGCATAAAAACCACACAAAAAATGCACTACAATAGTGTGGATTTATATACTGTTTTTATGTGGTTTTGTTGCAGATTTCATGTGGATTTTCTCCATACCAATACACATCATATGAGCTGTAGGGTATGTGTAGATGGGTCTAGTTTTTTTTTGGCCCAGGTTTCGGCTCAGACTCGTGGCGGAAACTGAGCTTAATCTGCTCTGTAACCGTCTCCCATTGTATTAAATGGAGAGCCACGCTGCAGTTCATGCAACAGAGGGTTTTTGCTGCTCGGTTTCCAAGACCGTGCCAAAAATGTACAGGTCTATTCTTGGCGAGGTTACTGCGTGGACCCCTCAGAAGGAGGCTGCTCACGGTTTAGCTCCATTCAATGGCACTAAACCTAGAGCAGGTCCACAAAAAAACCTACAGAAGAACCTGCAGCACAGCGCAGTGGTTTCTGCTGTGGGACACACAGCAGATTTTGTCACGGACAAAATCCTCTGTCTGAACATACCCTTACGCTGGGTTCACACCTGAGCGTTTTACAGCGCGTTCCTACGCGCTGTAAAACGCACAACAGGCAAGAACCAATGATTCCCTATGGGAAGGGTTCACACCTGGGCGTTTTACAGCGCGTACGATCGCGCTGTAAAACGCCCAAAGCTCAAACAAGTACAGGAGCTTTTTTTGGCGCGTTTGACGCGCGTTTGGGCCATAGACTCTTTGGACAACACTGCTGTCAATCACCCAAACGCGCGTCAAACGCGCGTTCACTATTTAAAAAAACGTGCATAAAACGCGCGACATTAACGCGCATAGAAACGCGCGTTTGAGAAACGCCTAGGTGTGAACCCAGCGTTAGGGTTTCTTACGACACATCACATTTGTTACAGAAATTTCTACCAGTGAAAATCACTCCCATTCACCTAAATGAAGCTGCACATGTGCATTTCTGCAAACCACATTCACAATAGTACTGGGATCAGCAACCTCCGTCAGTCCAGCTGTTCTGAAACTATAACTCCCAGAATCCTCCTTACAATTCCATGGGAGTTACAAGATCGGCCGAGTACCTGTGTATGCTGGGAATTGTAGTTTCACAGCAGCTGGCATGCCGAAGGTTGCTGACCGCTGCAATAGGATATTTCTGCTGCAAATCTTCGTGAACATACCCTAGCCCAGATTTGTGGATTTTCTTCACCCTGTCTGAAGAGGCTGCAAACTCAAGTACCATTGGTCAGGCTGAGGATCAGATGGATGGGGAACAATATTTTCTAAGCGAATGGCAGATAAAGCTGTAGACAAGTGCAGAAATGGCTATAAAATAATATCCAGGTGAGTGCTGCTGGATTATTTGAGGATGGACTGCTATTGATTTAGGAAGGATTTGGATGTGAGATTTATGGGTGGGTGAAGCTACCTGTGTCATGTTTGCTTCACTCTGCTCATACTGTATTTTGCTCGGTGACTGTGGGTAATAAATATAAGCATTTTTCCTATTCACATAATATGTCATCGAGTTTAAGTGCTACACCTGTTTTGCAGGTGCTGTGTTCACAAGTGACAGTCTGTTATCCAGCGCTGCACATTGTCATGGTATCCGGAGAGCTGGGGATGGCATTCATAATGCCTGCTCCCGCCAGTACCCAGAACAGCAGTGCATGGTACAAGAGATGCTTAAGGGAATCAATGTATCTCAATATATTGTTTCTTTTCTTGCATTTTTAAACTTGATACCACTACCAGGGGCGTTGCTAGGTTAAAACATTCGGGGCCTGGGCCCCTGATGTTTTGTCCCAGGCTCCGAATGTCCTGCCTGTGCAATGAGCTGGATCGGGGCATGCACTCTGATGCCAAAAATGCAATGGCTGGGTCAGGTGTAGGTGATAGTTTATAGTTTTGTTCATGACGCCAATTGCAGCGTGCGCAGGGTACAGTCACAGGGCCCTTTAAAGATGTTATAACTCACGCACCAGGTTAGGAATGCCAGAGTGGTGTAATGTCTCTGTATGGTAGTGGGTAGAGTGTCAACGGTGTCTCCTACCTGGGTACGGCCGGACTCCTGAATCCTGGCTCACTTGCAATGAATTGAGTGTGGTGCTAGTAGGAGTAATAGAGGGATTTGCAGCAGCAATTGAGATCCAGACCTTGGGGTGAAGTTCAAACTTGTCTTTACTGATAGTAACTTTCATCCAAGCAAGATACAACTTTTGTCTTAGGTCCCAGCAGGTATTGGCAATGGTTGGCAGGAATTTATCTTCTGCTCTCTCATGTACCTGGAGCTTTGCAGGAAAGGATGTCTGCTTTGTAGCTCTATACTATGGCAGGAATTTGGCTTCTGCACTTTCTATCTTCTGCTGTCTGGGGACTGACTAGGAATATGGTTTCTCCTGGGTCTCTGGACTTTACTCACAGTTATCTTCACAGGGTATGGTTCTTCCTGGAACTGGAGTTGTCTGCTTGCTTTTCCAGCTGAGGCCGCAAGGCTCAGGCTGGGGATGATGATCAATGTCTCAGCCAAGACAAGATCCTGGCTTTGGTTCCCTATATCTGGGAGCTCCTACGCGCACACCCAACTCCTATCAGGGGGTGGGTTACACTGACTTCTAACTTCCTTCCCTCCCCATGAGGCAGAATATGGGCATAGCCCACTTCTGCTCACAGAGGGGGGAGCTAAACTGGAATGAACTATTCCAGCCTAGGAACACTAAACTGAAACTTAGCTCCTTGCCAGAACATTGCTGCCACCTGCTAGTGAACATGAAGAATGACAACAATATATATTTAACAAGGCTTACAATGCACAATTGTGAGGATATACTGTAAAATTACATTTGATGACAAGGATAATGCTCTTAACAGATTGTAGCGGGGTAGAAGAGTTTAGTAACACAACTCTGGGGTGTTACACTTGCCTGCTAGATACAACTGTATTGCCATCCACAGGACAGCAATACAATAGAACCTAATGTGGGGGAAGAGCTGAAGGACCTGTGGTGACTCACAGGTCATGTGACCAGTAAAACCGTCAGTGGTTGAGAAGGACCTGCGATGATGTCACCATCATGTGACCAGTGCAGGACAGGATGGCAGTGAAGAGGGGAAGAAGCTGAGGTGATGTCTGCTACATCAGGGGAGGTAAGTGAAGGGAGAGGCAGAGCAATGCTGAGAGTTGTGGTTATTTAACTTGGACTGTATGTTAGGGCTGAAGGAAGGGATGTTATTTACATGGAACTGTGTGTTGGAGGTGGCTGGGGAGGGGGTCATGTTATTTACATGGGACTGTATGTTGATAGTGGCTGTTGGAGGGAGTGATGTTATTTACATAGGACTGTATGTTGGAGGGGGCTGGGGCAGGGTGATTTTATTTACATCGGACTGTAAGTTGAAGGTGGCTGTGGTAGTGGATTATGTTATTTACATGGTACTGTATGTTAGAGGTGACTGGGGCAGGGGGATGTTATTTACACGGGACTGTATGTTGGAGGTGGCTGTGGGTGGGAGTGATGTTATTTACATGGGACTGTATGTCGGAGGGGGTTGGGGGAGGCAGTGATGTTATTTACATAGGACTGAATGTTACAGGGGTCTGAGGGAGGGAGTGATGTTATTTACATGGGACTGAATGTTCAGGGGGCGATGTTATTTATGTGGGACTGTATGTTGAAGGTGGCTGGTGGGGGGAATGATGTTATTTACAATGGACTGAATGTTAAGGGGTGATGTTTACATGGGAATGCATGCTGGAGGCGTCTGGGGAGGTGGTGATATTATTTACTTGGGGCTGAATGTTTAAGGCGGCTGGGGAGGAGGTGATGTTATTTACATGGAACTATATTTTGGAGGGGGCTGTAGATAGAGAGGGATGTTATTTCCATGGGACTGTATATTGGAGGGGGCTGGAGAGATCGTGTGATGCTATTTACATGGGACTGTATGGCGGAGGGAGGGAAATAGTGTTATTTACATTGGACTATATGTTGGAGGGGGTGAAGGGACGGGAGTGATGTTATTTACATAGGACTGCCTTTTGGAAGGGGCAGAAGAGATGGTGTGATGTTATTTACATGGGACTGCATGGTGGAGGTGGGAATATAACAACAGGGGGCACTGCAAATCCAGTGGACATTATATGCATTCTTATTACTACTGAGGGCTCTATAGGAGGGACTTATAGATCCGCCTTATTTCTACTAAGAGTACTATGGGGGGCCTTATTACTATTGAGGGGGTCTGTAGAGAGCTTTATTACCACTGGGGGAACAATAGGGGGTCTTATTTGTACTGGGGGCTCTGTGAGGGCATTATTAATACTGGAGGGCTCTTCTACTAATGGGGGAGCATTATTATGGTTGGGAGCACTGTAGGGGGCAGTATTACTATGGGGGCACAAGTTTTTCTTCAGGATAGTATCTGTGGGTATTGGGGGGCACAGCGAGCAGCAGGATAACACTGTGGGGACTCCAGGTTGGGGGATGATGATAGAAATGTAAGGAAGCTATTGATGTCTGTGTGTCACACTCTGCAGAGACGAGGCTGCTAAGAGAAGTTGTACGGACCGAATGGAGAAGATGATGACAGAGAAGATCCACATCAGAGGAGATGTCACCTGGGAGGCCCTTAATGTAAGAAGTATGTGCTGATGTATAGCAAGTACATCAAAATGCTGTGTGTGGGGGGAGGGGGGACGACTTAGAGAACTGGGCCATATTCATTGGGGCTTGTGTCCCGGATCTTTTGAGACCCTAGCAACCCCCCCCTGACCACTACTAATGTCATATCGATGTTTATACCCAAATCTACCTTTTGCATACCAAGGACATGCATACACTCCAACCATCATAGCAAACAGATTTGTTATTTATTTGTCATTCTTCTATAGAGGATGCAGCACTGTAGCCTCCAGATAAGATATATATGTAAGTACGTAAAGAGAGACATTTAGCATGTATACAGGGCAACACGCTCTTCATATCTCCAGGACCGTGTGGATTAGAGTCTCAAAGTGACGTGGATTTGTGTTGAGCTAGCCATACACAGAAGATAAATGTCTGCCAAACCCACTGATTTTAGTAGGATCAACCAACCATCTAATGTGTTTAGGAAGGCCTCTCACAGTCCCGCAATGGTAGAAGTCAACGGACATAAGACCAGGCTGTTGAATTCCTTTTGTTTTTGGGAGATAAGCTGCTGCAAGAGTAGCCTGGCTATCTCCCTTCTCCCAATACATATAGAGGTGTCAGGAGGGGTAGCTGTTGAGCCTAATTTTGCAAATCTGGCATAAGTCACTTTCTCTGGTACTAAAAAAACAAACACTTCAATCTCTGAAGTCCTCAGTGTCAACACTCATGCACGCGACCGTATGTATTTTGCGGTCCGCAAAACACAGATCCGCAAAAAAAAAAAGGTTGACATTCGTATGGCATCAGTTTTTTTGCCATTGCAACAATGCTTGTCCTTGTCCGCAAAACAGACAAGAATAGGACATGTTCTATTTTCTTGCAGAGCGGACATACAAAAACAGAATGTACACGTTTTTGTGCGGATCCATTGAAGTGAATTAAAGTGAATGGTTCCACATACGGACCTATAAAAAAACAGAAAGGAAGAAAATAAGTTTGTGTGCATGAACCCTCAACCTGATGACTCAACATGTGTAAAGCATGTATTCATTTTAGTTATTCACAGGGGTGTGTATGTAGTGTGTTTATATGTGAAGGGTCTGTAATAAATTTGAAATATAATTTAGGAAAAATAAATAAAAGAAAAGATGATCCAAATTTAATGACAAAAATTAAAATTTAAATGAGCACAGATATGATCAGTAATGCACGGTGCTGATCAGCGCTATTATTTCTTTCTTTTTAGGGCTTATGCACACAAACATATTTTCTTTCCGTGTCCGTTCCAGTTTTTTTTCAGACCGTATGCAGAACCATTCATTTCAAAGGGTCCGCAAAAAAAACTGAAGTTACACCGTGTGCATTCCATTTCCGCATGTCCATATGTCGTTCCGCAAAAAAATAGAACATGTCCTATTATTGTCCACATTACGGACAAGGATGGGACAGTTCTATTACGGGACAGCTTTTCCGTTCCGCAAAATACGGAATGCACGTGGACATCATCCATACTTTTTGTGGATCCATGTTTTGCGGCCCTTACACACAAAAAAATTCAATTTTAAAGGGTCCGAAAAAAAAAACAAAAAACGGAAGTTACTCAGTGTGCATTCCGTTTCTGCATGTCCATATGTCCGTTCCGCAAAATACGGAATGCGTGCGGATATCATCTATTTTTTTACATTTCCTGTAACCCCTTAGCTCACTTTTCAGCTTTGCTGTGTAGTCTGGGAGATAGTCAGCAGAGTAATTTCATTATCATTCGAGGTTGAAGAATTTAAAAATAAAATAACAGCCCTTGGAGGCCCGGATAAAGAGGATATACAGTGGTCCCTCAAGTTACAATATTAATTGGTTCCAGGAAGACCAATGTATGTTGAAACCATTGTATATTGAGTAATCGGTTCCAAAACCCTCAAATGTCATCCAAGATAAGAGAAAATGAAGATTTTTGGAAAATAAGCAGATAACTAAGTCAGATAAAACAAGTCTTTAGATATAACAGTCAGGAATAGCTGCTAACTAGCAACTAATCCATCTATTTTACCAGAGAAGTGGCCTTGATTGGTTAAATCTGAGTCTGAGACATTGTGTGTTGAGTCTAGTTTCAACTTACGATGGGTCAGAAAAGACCACTGTATGTTGAAAATATTGTATCCTGAGGCCATTGTATCTTGGGGGATTACTGTACTTTATACAGGGATAAGGCTGTATAGACTCCTTGGTCTCTGGGTGAAGGGTTGAGCGCCAAGGACATCCTGAAGACTATGATAGTCTATCAACACTTTTGTTAACTCCCATTCATAGGACACGCACACCACACTGCACTGTGTATACACCAGGGAAGCTGCATAATTTCTCATCTTTGGGCCAGATTTATCATTAGCTCAGGTCAGAATAATGGAGTGAAAAAGTCCCCCAAAAAGTCCCAAACGCTAAAACTGCGCACAAATTTGCGACTTTTTTCTGCTCTGCACTATGCTCGCCAGTTTTCTGAAAGTGGGCGTGTTTTCTTATGTAAATGAATCTCTAAACAGATTTACTATTGGGACTATTTAAAAAGTCACAAAAAAGTAGCAAAAAAGTCGCAATTTCACTCCAGTGAGGACCATGCTTATCTTATGAGACTTTTTAATAGAACATGCGACTTTTTCATAAAAACGTGCGACTTTTTCGTAAAGATGTGCGACTTTTGTAAAGCTGCTTACTGACGGATAAACTGCTACCGTCAAACCACATTTATTACAGTCTTAACCGCTTGCCGCCACGCTAACGCCGAAAGGCGTCATCGCGGCGGCTCTCCCAGGTCACACTAACGCCAATAGGCGTCATCTCGCGAGACGCGAGATTTCCTGTGAACGCGCGCACACAGGAACGGAAGGTAAGCGAGTGGATCTCCAGCCTGCCAGCGGCGATCGCTCGCTGGCAGGCTGGAGATCCGAATTTTTTAACCCCTAACAGGTATATTAGACGCTGTTTTCATAACAGCGTCTAATATACCTCCTACCTGGTCCTCTGGTGGTCCCTTTTGTTAGGATCGACCACCAGAGGACTCAGGTAGGTGCAGTGTCCCAGGGGGTCAGTAGTGTATGCTGGGCTTTGTAGTGCAGATTGACCACTAACCTGGGATCCACTGTCGTCTTCAAATCGGGGCGAATGCTGGAACAGGCAGGTAGTTGATGAGTTCGTGACGCCAGTGTCAATTAAACGGTGACACGCCGTGTATGATGTTATAAAAGAATGAAGCAAGCATAGGGTAGCCAACAAAAACTGGAACATTTACTGAATATCAGTGAATACAGCTGGTTCTTGAAAGTACAGAATGGCCGGTCTTAGCAAGGCATTATACAGAGTGTTGATTACAGGAGATGCAGTACAGGCGGCTTACTCACTATTCCTGACTGGTCCTGCTACATGTGACTTTCTCTCCAAGGTCTAATGCCCTTTATCCGGCGTACCCTTGAAGCTGTCCTTATCTAGTACCTCCTCTGTTATCTTGAGTACCTCTTGCTTTATCTGATCGGCCTCTGTGGTATTCTGTGTCTTCAGGCTGATTAGCTATGCCCTTCTGACTTCTATGCATGGACTCAGGAGGGAATCCTCTCTGCACTGAGTCTGGAAACTTCTAACTTCCTGAGCTAGGCCCTAGCCTATTTATACTGAACTGGGGGCTCCCTCTGCTGGCTGTGATAAGGATTGCCGGTAACCGGCCTGACTGGCTTAAAGGGAACTACACACTCAAATCTAGCAGTGTCGGGTAGCCTACCCGTATGCTGCACACCCCCAGACTTTAACGTGAGTAAGGCCTCGTACTCACACACATGCCTGAACCAACATAAGCTGATGCATAAGTTAAACATGGCATTATAAATATAATAAACAACTATTTCACACAAAAATATAACATTTGCAATAAATGACGCGAGAAAGAGGGGCGTCTTCTTTCTCCTTAGGCACGGCCGCTGACCTGGCACAGCGGACTTAAGGTGAACCAGGTTAGTCTATTTTTCTTGACTGAGGTATAATAAGGAACTACACAGGATTTCCCCGTGGGTGTAGAACAGGTAAGGGCTCACGTGGAGGAGTCCATTCTTGCGCACAAACATCAAGCAGGCTATTTCCGATAGTAACTGTTCGGGAGGAGACACCACCAGCATAGTCAAAGTCTCTTAAATGGACTGGCGGACGTCCCCTGGTCATCCGGGTGGACCTTCTCAACACAGGGGTTTCCTCTTCCCTTAGCACCGAGGTAGAAGAGGGAGTAGCAACAGGAGGATCTCCATCCGTGAGACCTTGGTCAGGAACAACGGGAACAACAGGAACAACAGGAACAACAGGATCCACTGGAGGGGGAACTGGATCCGGGGCATCTTGAACCGGCTCTTCTGGAAGTAAAGGTACAGTAGGTGCCGGAGCGGGCACCAACAAGTTCAACCATGGTGTCAGAAGCCAATGCATGGGATCGGCGTCATACCTTAGATTTCGGACAGCCTGCATAGGATCCTCAGGCTGTATCGATGACTCTGACACAGGGGGTTCAGATATAGAACTCTCGGCACTGGGTCCTGGTGTCAGGCAGAGCTTTAACCGGTTTCGGTGTACAATTTGGGATCCCCTGCCCTCCCGGGTGATCTCATAAGTGTGAGTTCCAACATTTGGGATTGCAGTGACAACATAAGGACTTTGCTCCCATTTACTGTCCAGTTTACTGGTACGGCGGTTATTTTTTAACCATACCACAGCCCCTATTGTCAAGGGTTCTGCATGGGCTGCTTGGTCATAGTCTCTCTGCTGCCGGTCTCTAGCATAGTCCATACGTTCCTGAACAATAGCTTGGGCCGTATTCAATCGCCTTTGGTGTTCAGCAACCCAGTCGGTATTAGGGAATGGGTTGATGCAATCAGGTACGAGTACATCCAAGGAGTGGTCAGCAGGCAATAATCCTTGGCGCCCAAACATCAAATAAAAGGGGGTATACCCGGTGGAACAGTGTATGGTATGATTGTATGTGAACATGAGCTGTGGCAACAGATTAGGCCAATCTCCCCTGGTTTCAGGAGGCACGGTCCTCAGCATCTCTATCAAGGTCTGATTCATTTTTTCACATAATCCATTACCTTGCGGATGGTAGGCCGTCGTCCGGATCTTCTTACAGTTGTGCAGGCGGCACAGTTCATGGAACAGATGGGACTCAAAAGCAGGACCTTGATCGGTGAGGATCTTCTCTGGACAACCGTAGGGCAGGAGGAAGTGTTTCCAGAACAGTTCGGCTGTAGTCTTGGCCGTCTGGTCTCTCACAGGCACCGCTACAACAAACTTAGTGAAATGGTCAATAATAGTCATAGCGTACACATACCCTGAGCGACTAGGCTCCAGTTTCACATGGTCGATGGCGACAAGTTCAAGAGGACGAGTACTTACAATGGGTCTCAGTGGTGCCCTCTGATCATGGTGTTCACCTCGTTTCAAGGCACAGGCTACACACTCCCGACACCACTTCTCCATGTCTTCTCTCATGCCCACCCAGTAAAACCGCTGGCGGATATTTGCCTCAGTCTTTTGGACCCCAAAGTGACCGGATTGATTGTGGTACATCTCCAACACCATACCTGCATCTCGTCGGGGTATGAGAATTTGATGCACTCTTTCGTTGGACACTGGGTCTAGGCTTCTCCGTAGCAGCAGGCCCTTTTGTATGAAGAGTTGATGGCGCTGTCTCCACAGTTTGATGAGCTCAGGATCTGTACTCTTACGCCGAATCCTCTCAGGGGTTCTGCCACTGGTAATGAAGTCCAGCAATTCACCCAGCACTCTACTTTCAGACTGTAGTTTCACCCACCTTTCTTCTTTGAGTTCCGGCCTACTGGAGGGTGAAGGAACTGCAGCGCTGTTACTGGTAGCCCGAGCCTGATCCTGTTGAGCAAATTTATGGTAGAAGGCCGGCATTTCTACATCTTCCCAGGCATCTCGCACATCATCAGGAGCTGTCTCTGTGGGAAGTCTGGATAAAGCATCAGCATTGTCATTAGTACGTCCAGCACGATATTTTACAGAGAAATCATAGTTGGCGAGGCGAGAGGCCCATCTTTGCTCCAAAGCCCCCAATTTAGCTGTATTTAGATGTGCCAGAGGGTTATTATCAGTGAATGCAATGAATGGGGTAGCGGCTAGATAATCTTTGAATTTTTCCGTCACCGCCCACACTAATGCCAGGAACTCTAGTTTGAAGGAACTATAATTCTGGTCATTTTTCTCAGCTCCTTTCAGGGAGCGGCTTGCATAAGCTATCACTCTTTCTTTTCCCTCTTGAATCTGGGCTAACACAGCCCCCAGGCCTCGTTTGCTAGCATCAGTATACAGATGGAAGGGCTTGCTGTAATCTGGATAACCTAACACGGGAGGCTCGGTCAGTTTCTTTTTTAACAACTGGAACGCTATCTCTCTTTCTTCATTCCACTCAATGAGCACTGGAGTTCTAGGACTTTTCTTGGGCTGCCCCCTCAAGAGTTCCTGGATAGGATCGGCTATTTGAGCAAAATGGGGGATGAAACGTCTATAGTAGCCGGCAAAACCAAGGAAACCCCTCACCTCTTTGACGGTAGTGGGTACCGGCCAGTTACGGACAGCCGCTAACTTATCAGGGTCAGGTTGTACGCCCTCTCCGCTTACCACATGCCCCAGGTATTTTACCGCAGGTTTGAGCAAGTGGCATTTAGATGGCTTTACCTTCAGGCCATATTTGACAAGGATTTCAAAGACCTCTGCTAGGTGTTTCAGGTGGTCTTCATATGTTTTTGAGTACACAATGACGTCATCTAGATACAGCAGCACTGTTTCGAAGTTTTTGTGACCCAAACACCGCTCCATTAGTCTCTGGAAAGTTCCTGGGGCATTACATAACCCGAACGGCATACAATTAAATTCAAACAGGCCCATGGGAGTGGTGAAAGCAGTCTTTTCCCTATCTGCCGGGGCCATGGGTACTTGCCAGTAGCCACTGGTCAAGTCCAATGTGGAGAAATAGGCAGCGGAGCCCAGAGCAGTTAGTGACTCTTCAATGCGGGGCAGTGGGTACGCGTCTTTGTGGGTTATTTGGTTAATCTTCCTATAGTCCACGCAGAAACGGATACCACCATCCTTCTTCTTTACAAGGACCAGGGGTGCCGCCCACGGGCTACGACTGTCCCGGATTACATTAGAGTCTTTCATCTCTTGGATCATTTCTTTTACAGTCTGATATGAAGTAGGCGGTAAGGGTCGGTATCTCTCCTTGATAGGAGGATGAGAGCCAGTAGGTATGGTGTGTTGTATGGCACTAACCTCTCCATAATCAGCAGCATGTTTACTGAAGGCCTGGTGGTGCTCTTTGACAAGCCGTAGTATCCCTTCTTGTTGATGTTGGGGGGTAGTCTCGTCCCCGACATGTAGCTCTTCCCACCAGGGTACTTGTGACTGAGGCACCGGCGGACATCCGCTGACTGCAGCTGGCGGCTTTTCTGTCACTGGAAGACGGATGATGTCTTGGAAGAACACCTGAGAAAGCTGGGCAACAGGGTAATGCTTAGTAAGCGCAACAGGATGGTCACTCAGGTTAATCAGACGGACAGGTACTTTACCTTGGGAGACATTCACCAGGCACTTGGCAGCTCTCACATAAGGGTAGTTCTCCATCTGGATAGGTTCCACCAGGGCTGGATAATCTTGGCCTTGGACTCCCAGGACAGCACGACACCATAAGAGAGTTTGGGAATTAGGAGGCAAAGTCACAGGCTTATTATCACGAATCTTGGCAGTACAAATTTCTCCTTTCCCGTTAGCAAACCTCTGCTGGGCACTTAACACAGTGATAGTCTTTTGAATCACCCTCTTGGATGCAGAGGAAGCGGTGGGCAGAGTCTGGTGTAATACGGCAAGGATTTCTGCATAACAGTTTTTGAAGACATTGGTGCCTAGAATGACAGGATGTCCTCCTCTGTCGCCGGCCTGTACTACTATCACCCCCTGTTGAGGCAAGGTTACTTCTCCCACCTGCAGGGTGGGTTCCCAGTATCCATGGATCTTTACCGGTTTGCCATTGCTGGCGATAATCTCTACCCAGGATTCAGGCGGCTGGGTCAATTGGTTGGTGTCCCAGAATCTTTCAAAGGCGGGCAGCTGAATAGTAGTGACCTGAGACCCAGTATCTAATAGGGCTTCAAAGGGGACCCCGTTAATCTCCACATTGATTTTAGGATGGGATCCTACATACCGTGGCATCCAATTTGGATCTTTTGGACCTAGTGTTCTACCTCCCGAGGGGTGGTCCTCAGCCTCAGGGGTTGCCCGTTTAACTGCCAGCAAGTGGATTCTGTGTGTCCCATCTTTTTGCAGTATGTACACACGGGCCGCTTGCGACCCCTAGTGCGCCTCCCAGGATCCCTGGGGTGAGTCTCTTGGTATGGAGGTGGGAACGGCTTAGAGGGTGACAGGAACTCCTCTTCTGACATCATAGGTTTTTCCCATTCCTCCATTTTTCTGCACACTCTCTCTAGGCTTTTAGTGAGGTGATTTACTTGCTCTGTCAGCATGGCGATAGTATCGGTAGCTGTAGCTTGAACAGCTTGACCGGCCTCAGCTCGGTTAATGATAAGCGGTTTTGACCTGCAGGCTGATAACTCAGGTGGGGGGCTCAACTCTGTAGATACTGCTGACCCCAGAATTTTTATAGCCAGTTCTTTAAAGTCCAGAAAGGTACTGTTAGGGTGTTGGGCGGACAGCATCTTTAATTGGGTCCTTATTTGCTCACTAGACACTCCGGTAATAAATTGTTCCCTCAGGGTCTGATCCTGGTTATCAGCTTCCTTGGGATCTATCTGGATTACAGCCCCCAAAGCCTCCTGAAGTGATAGGGCATAGTCACGGAGGGACTCACCGGACTTCTGTTTCTTGCCAAAGAAGTGCATCTTTATCTCTGAGGCAGTCCTCGTTTCAAAAGTGGCCCTGAGGCGGGTGAATATCTGCTCTAGAGTACTCCTTTCAGCAGCAGGCCAGGATAATACCTCTCTGCGGGCAGCCCCCTCAAGTTGCGCTAGCAAGATTTCCATTTGCTGATCGGCATTTATGGGGTACAGTTTGAATAAGGCCAGCAACTTTTCTTTAAAGTCTCTTAGGGTATGGGCCTCTCCGTTATAGCGGGGAAACCATGGGGCCCCAAAATAGTAAGGCATGGTAAAGGGCATCATGCTGGGGGCTATAGGATGATTAGGAGCCGCAAGCTCTCCCGGGTCCGGCCGCTCGGCAACTCCCGGATCTGACATGTTAACTTATTACGAGGTGGCCGCTGGTGACTAAAGGGGCCGGAACAATCCCCTTCCCTCCGGATACAAGTTCTTACCGGTATCGGCGGGTTCGCGCAGGCCAAATCTCGTGAGACTCCGGACGTCCTGTGTACGCGGTGACGTTGCTGACGCAGGAAAAGCAGGGCCGCGGCGGTGCGATGATGAAGAGGGGCGGGATTCTCTGTGTCTTTGAAGGGATCCGCCCACGGAGGTCCTCAGCAGCGCGGGAAACTTTACTCCAGGCGGCCGGTGGCCATCTTGATCACGATTCCCTGACAGCAAGCAGGGTGTTGCAAAGTCCAATAAATCACAGTCCACAAATACGATTTTCTCTCTGGGGGTAGCGCAACACAGTACAGCGTCTCTGATTCCTCCCAGGCACAATTTCAATCCACCGGCTTGGAAATAAAGGGTGCAGTCCTCGCAATACGGTGGTGGAATAGTTAAAGCACACAGTTCACACTTCTCTGCACTGTCGAAGTATGCGGATCCTGTTCGTGACGCCAAAAAGAGCGATGCAGTGTCCCAGGGGGTCAGTAGTGTATGCTGGGCTTTGTAGTGCAGATTGACCACTAACCTGGGATCCACTGTCGTCTTCAAATCGGGGCGAATGCTGGAACAGGCAGGTAGTTGATGAGTTCGTGACGCCAGTGTCAATTAAACGGTGACACGCCGTGTATGATGTTATAAAAGAATGAAGCAAGCATAGGGTAGCCAACAAAAACTGGAACATTTACTGAATATCAGTGAATACAGCTGGTTCTTGAAAGTACAGAATGGCCGGTCTTAGCAAGGCATTATACAGAGTGTTGATTACAGGAGATGCAGTACAGGCGGCTTACTCACTATTCCTGACTGGTCCTGCTACATGTGACTTTCTCTCCAAGGTCTAATGCCCTTTATCCGGCGTACCCTTGAAGCTGTCCTTATCTAGTACCTCCTCTGTTATCTTGAGTACCTCTTGCTTTATCTGATCGGCCTCTGTGGTATTCTGTGTCTTCAGGCTGATTAGCTATGCCCTTCTGACTTCTATGCATGGACTCAGGAGGGAATCCTCTCTGCACTGAGTCTGGAAACTTCTAACTTCCTGAGCTAGGCCCTAGCCTATTTATACTGAACTGGGGGCTCCCTCTGCTGGCTGTGATAAGGATTGCCGGTAACCGGCCTGACTGGCTTAAAGGGAACTACACACTCAAATCTAGCAGTGTCGGGTAGCCTACCCGTATGCTGCACAGGTCAGTACAGTCGCACCAAACACTACACTACACTACACCCCCCCCCGTCACTTATTAACCCCTTATAAACCCCTGATCACCCATGATCACCCCATATAAACTCCCTGATCACCCCCCTGTCATTGATCACCGCCCTGTCATTGATCACCCCCCTTTCAGGCTCCGTTCAGACGTCCGTATGATTTTTACGGATCCACGGATACATGGATCGGATCCGCAAAAAGCATACGGACGTCTGAATGGAGCCTTACAGGGGGGTGATCAATGACAGGCGGGTGATCACCCATATACACTCCCTGATCACCCCCTGTCATTGATCACCCCCCTGTCATTGATCACTCCCCTGTAAGGCTCCATTCAGACGTCCGCATGATTTTTACGGATCCATGGATCGGATCCGCAAAACACATGCGGACGTCTGAATGGAGCCTTACAGGGGGTGATCAATGACAGGCGGGTGATCACCCATATACACTCCCTGATCACCCCCCTGTCATTGATAACCCCCCTGTAAGGCTCCATTCAGACGTCCGCATGCGTTTTGTGGATCCGATCCATGTATCCATGGATCCGTAAAAAATCATGCGGATGTCTGAATGGAGCCTTACAGGGGGGGTGATCAGTGACAGGGGGGTGATCACCCTGATTACCCTGATCACCCCTGTCATTGATGACCCCCCTGTAAGGCTCCATTCAGACGTCCGCATGCGTTTTGTGGATCCGATCCATGGATCCGTAAAAAATCATGCGGATGTCTGAATGGAGCCTTACAGGGGGGGTGATCAGTGACAGGGGGGTGATTACCCTGATCACCCCCTGTCATTGATAACCCCCCTGTAAGGCTCCATTCAGACGTCCGCATGCGTTTTGTGGATCCGATCCATGTATCCATGGATCCGTAAAAAATCATGCGGATGTCTGAATGGAGCCTTACAGGGGGGGTGATCAGTGACAGGGGGGTGATCACCCTGATTACCCTGATCACCCCCTGTCATTGATAACCCCCCTGTAAGGCTCCATTCAGACGTCCGCATGCGTTTTGTGGATCCGATACATGTATCCATGGATCCGTAAAAAATCATGCGGATGTCTGAATGGAGCCTTACAGGGGGGGTGATCAGTGACAGGGGGGTGATCACCCTGATTACCCTGATCACCCCCTGTCATTGATAACCCCCCTGTAAGGCTCCATTCAGACGTCCGCATGCGTTCTGTGGATCCGATACATGTATCCATGGATCCGTAAAAAATCATGCGGATGTCTGAATGGAGCCTTACAGGGGGGGTGATCAGTGACAGGGGGGTGATCACCCTGATTACCCTGATCACCCCCTGTCATTGATAACCCCCCTGTAAGGCTCCATTCAGACGTCCGCATGCGTTCTGTGGATCCGATACATGAATCCATGGATCCGTAAAAAATCATGCGGATGTCTGAATGGAGCCTTACAGGGGGGGTGATCAGTGACAGGGGGGTGATCACCCTGATTACCCTGATCACCCCCTGTCATTGATAACCCCCCTGTAAGGCTCCATTCAGACGTCCGCATGCGTTTTGTGGATCCGATACATGTATCCATGGATCCGTAAAAAATCATGCGGATGTCTGAATGGAGCCTTACAGGGGGGGTGATCAGTGACAGGGGGGTGATCACCCTGATTACCCTGATCACCCCCTGTCATTGATAACCCCCCTGTAAGGCTCCATTCAGACGTCCGCATGCGTTCTGTGGATCCGATACATGTATCCATGGATCCGTAAAAAATCATGCGGATGTCTGAATGGAGCCTTACAGGGGGGGTGATCAGTGACAGGGGGGTGATCACCCTGATTACCCTGATCACCCCCTGTCATTGATAACCCCCCTGTAAGGCTCCATTCAGACGTCCGCATGCGTTCTGTGGATCCGATACATGTATCCATGGATCCGTAAAAAATCATGCGGATGTCTGAATGGAGCCTTACAGGGGGGGTGATCAATGACAGGGGGGTGATCAGGGAGTCTATATGGGTGATCACCCCCCTGTCATTGATCACCCCCCTGTCATTGATCACCCCCCCCGGTAAGGCTCCATTCAGACATTTTTTTTGGCACAAGTTAGCGGAAATTTTTTGTTTGTTTTTGTTTTTGTTTTTTCTTACTAAGTCTCATATTCCACTAACTTGTGTCAAAAAATAAAATCTCACATGGACGCACCATACCCCTCACGGAATCCAAATGCGTAAACATTTTTAGACATTTATATTCCAGACTTCTTCTCACGCTTTAGGGCCCCTAAAAAGCCAGGGCAGTATAAATACCCCACATGTGACCCCATTTCGGAAAGAAGACACCCCAAGGTATTCCGTGAGGGGCATATTGAGTCCATGAAAGATTGAAATTTTTGTCCTAAGTTAGCGGAAAGTGAGACTTTGTGAGAAAAAAACTAAAAAAAATCAATATCCGCTAACTTATGCAAAAGAAAAAAAAAATTCTAGGAACTCGCCATGCCCCTCATTGAATACCTTGGGGTGTCTTCTTTCCAAAGTGGGGTCACATGTGGGGTATTTATACTGCCCTGGCTTTTTAGGGGCCCGAAAGTGTGAGAAGAAGTCTGGGATCCAAATGTCTAAAAATGCCCTCCTAAAAGGAATTTGGGCCCCTTTGCGCATCTAGGCTGCAAAAAAGTGTCACACATGTGGTATCGCCGTACTCAGGAGAAGTTGGGGAATGTGTTTTGGGGTGTCATTTTACATATACCCATGCTGGGTGAGAAAAATATCTTGGTCAAATGCCAACTTTGTATAAAAAAATTGGAAAAGTTGTCTTTTGCCAAGATATTTCTCTCACCCAGCATGGGTATATGTAAAATGACACCCCAAAACACATTCCCCAACTTCTCCTGAGTACGGCGATACCAGATGTGTGACACTTTTTTGATGCCAAGGTGGGCAAAGGGGCACATATTCCAAAGTGCACCTTTCGGATTTCACCGGTCATTTTTTTTACAGATTTTGATTGCAAAGTACTTCTCACACATTTGGGCCCCTAAATTGCCAGGGCAGTATAACTACGCCACAAGTGACCCCATTTTGGAAAGAAGACACCCCAAGGTATTCCGTGAGGGGCATGGCGAGTTCCTAGAATTTTTTATTTTTTGTCGCAAGTTAGTGGAATATGAGACTTTGTAAGGAAAAAAGAGAAAAAAAAAAAATCATCATTTTCCGCTAACTTGTGACAAAAAATAAAAATTTCTAGGAACTCGCCATGCCCCTCACGGAATACCTTGGGGTGTCTTCTTTCCAAAATGGGGTCACTTGTGGCGTAGTTATACTGCCCTGGCAATTTAGGGGCCCAAATGTGTGAGAAGTACCTTGCAATCAAAATGTGTAAAAAATGGCCTGCAAAATCTGAAAGGTGCACTTTGGAATATGTGCCCCTTTGCCCACCTTGGCAGCAAAAAAGTGTGACACATCTGGTATCGCCGTACTCAGGAGAAGTTGGGGAATGTGTTTTGGGGTGTCATTTTACATATACCCATGCTGGGTGAGAGAAATATCTTGGCAAAAGACAATTTTTCCCATTTTTTTATACAAAGTTGGCATTTGACCAAGATATTTTTCTCACCCAGCATGGGTATATGTAAAATGACACCCCAAAACACATTCCCCAACTTCTCCTGAGTACGGCGATACCAGATGTGTCACACTTTTTTGCTGCCAAGGTGGGCAAAGGGGCACATATTCCAAAGTGCACCTTTTGGATTTCACCGGTCATTTTTTACACATTTTGATTGCAAAGTTCTTCTCACACATTTGGGCCCCTAAATTGCCAGGGCAGTATAACTACCCCACAAGTGACCCCATTTTGGAAAGAAGACACCCCAAGGTATTCCGTGAGGGGCATGGCAAGTTTTTAGAATTTTTTATTTTTTGTCGCAAGTTAGTGGAATATGAGACTTTGTAAGAAAAAAAAAAAAAAAATAAAATCATCATCATTTTCCGCTAACTTGTGACAAAAAATAAAAAGTTCTATGAACTCACTATGCCCATCAGTGAATACCTTGGGGTGTCTACTTTCCGAAATGGGGTCATTTGTGGGGTTTTTCTACTGTTTGGGCATTGTAGAACCTCAGGAAACATGACAGGTGCTCAGAAAGTCAGAGCTGCTTCAAAAAGCGGAAATTCACATTTTTGTACCATAGTTTGTAAATGCTATAACTTTTACCCAAACCATTTTTTTTTTGCCCAAACATTTTTTTTTTATCAAAGACATGTAGAACAATAAATTTGGTGAAAAATGTATATATGGATGTCGTTTTTTTTGCTAAATTTTACAGCTGAAAGTGAAAAATGTCATTTTTTTGCAAAAAAATCGTTAAATTTCGATTAATAACAAAAAAAGTAAAAATGTCAGCGGCAATGAAATACCACCAAATGAAAGCTCTATTAGTGAGAAGAAAAGGAGGTAAAATTCATTTGGGTGGTAAGTTGCATGACCGAGCAATAAACCGCTAAAGTTGTGGAGTGCCGATTTGTAAAAAAGGGCCTGGTCACTAGGGGGGTATAAACCTGTGGTCCTTAAGTGGTTAAAGGGCCGATCATAAATCTGACTTGGCTAAAACTGACTTTAGCCATATGTGAAAGTGGAGTGAGCTGTCAGAGTCATGATAAATCTGGCCCTATGTGCTTATATCTAATTAATGAAACTAACATTAAATCATGATACATTCCCTTTAAACAGCCACTTACATGATCCTTTCAGTCTAATAGTATCCTGTATAAATTATTAAGGGATCACATGAAGAGATCTTCCCTTAGTCTGTTATTATTATACTGTAGGGAATCGTTTCTTCTGCCAGAAAGACGACCTGAAAATAGAGCAAGGAACTGACTGCCCTGTAGCTGAATTGATATATTTTTGGATTCTTCCCACTACCATAGGCAGCGATTCCATTAATAACAATATGTCAAGCAGCCTTATTGCATACAGATTAGCAGGAATAGATGATTGGAGTCAAAGAAATACCAAAAATGTAAAGACCGGCATTACAAATGCCAATCTTAGTATAAATCTGTTGGTGCAGAATGTGCCAAATTTATTATTAGGCACAGGCCTCTTAATACATTTGGCACATTTTCAGGAAGTTCGTGCACCATACTTTAAAAACTACACCAGCTATGAGTTTCTAGCGTAAACCATAGTCATTTCACTTGACCACCCACCTACTTTTTGCTGCAATTATTGACATTTCACATCTCTCACCACTTTTTAAAAGTTGCAAGAGAAAGTGAAATGCAACGCAAATGTGATGTAAGCCACGATTTCTCCCATTTTTTTACACCACAGTCGCATAAAGACTTTGATAAACGTATCACCTAGAGTTTTTTTTAGCAACTTAAATAAAATTGTGAAACATATTTACATTTTTTACAATCTTTTTATATTTCCGGACTGTAGGATTATTAATATATAAAATGGTCATGATTATGGCCATCTTGCCTGAGTTGCTGTTAATATAGCATTTTGAGATATGCTTTGCAAAAGTCACATCTACTATAAGCAAAGTGAACAGGAGATGTCTCATTGAATTTTCTAGATGAGCTTTCTGACCTGTACAGGTCATAGGGAGGGAAGTAGATAAGCTGTGATATCTTTACTATTCTGAAAGGTGTGATCTTGTGTTATCTTTATATGGTTGTAATCTGCCATTGTAATCCTGCCATGATAATAATGCAATGACTGCTGAAAAGCTAGGGTGAAAACTGCTGGATTTTAGGATTTTTTTTTAAATATACCATATCTTTGGACTATAAGACATACTTTATTTGGCAAGAAAAAATCTGCATCTTATAGTCCACACTCAGGAAGGTCCAGCAGTGCGCATTTCTCTGTATTATCAGTGCAGACAGGAGAGAAGGTTGAATGATCCATTCAGCAGATGGAGAGGAAGGTCCTGAGGTTACCGGCACATGTCGCAGCTGTGCTGCATTTTGGATGTGGCAAAAACGCATAAAAAATGTGTGGCTTTGGCAACAGCATTCCTATGGCTATAGTGCTTTTCCTTCCAGCAAAGAGGAAAAAGAATGTAACACACAGCAAAACTTAAATACATTAATTACAGAATATAGTTACTGTACTTTTTGCCCTATAAAATGCACCGGCCCATAAGACACACCTAGGTTTTAGAGGTGAACAATAAGAAAAAAATATTTTTCATTAGACCTCAGATCAGACCAGCAATCAGACCCCCAATGTTAATCAGACCTCAGCTTATAGCCCCAATCAGACCCCCCATTCAGACCTCAAATGAGCCCCCCATTGCCTCATATCACCCCCTATTGCCTCATATTATCCCCCATTGCCTCTCAAATCAGTCCCCATTGCCTCTCATATCAGCCCCCATTGCCTCATATCAGCCCCCATGCCACAAAGCACATACAATAGCCACTTACCTCTCCTGCTCCAGACGCTGCTGCTCCTCACCTCCAGCTCACTCTGTCTTCTTCATGTCACGGCTGTGCTGTGACTAAACTCATAAGCGCATTGTGACCTTACGCTGTGCGCAGCCATTGCACAGCCGACAGCCAAGGACTAGGAAGCAGTGAGTACAGAGCCTTCAGTGCTTCCCAGTCCTTCGGTACTAATGAGCGCTTCCATAATGGAAGTGCTCATTAGTACTCACCCCATAAGACGCAGAGACATTTCCACCCCCATTTTGGGGGGGAGTGCATCTTATGGGGCGAAAAATATGGCACATTTATGTAACTAAAGCCTGCTGTGTGTTTTCCCTTGCTGGAATAAAATGCACCATAACTGTAGGTATGTTAAAAAAAAAAACTGCAATTTTCTGTCTTTGCTGTTTTGTTTTTTACTCCTGGCCTTCCTGGAACCATAATTTTTTATTTTTCCATGCACTTAGCTATATGATTTTTTATTTATTTTTGGGATAAGTTGTACTTTCTAGTGGCACAATTTAATATTGCATATGAAGTAGTGGGAAGCTGGAAAAGAAATACCAAATGGGGTGGAATTTAAAGAAAAGTGCAATTCTGCCACAGTTTTATGGGTTTCATTTTTTTAGCATTCCCTATGTGGTAAAGCTGACATGTTCCCTTCATTCGCCAGGATGGTAATATTACAGCAATGCCATATTTATATTGTTTTTCTTGTCTTTTAAATCATCATATTGACCCCCATAACTTTTTTTTTATAGTTACATCTACATTGCTGTGTGAGGCCTTTTTTTGCGGGCGACCTGTATTTTTTATTGATACCATTTTGGAGTGTATATAACTTTTTGATCACTTTTTATTTAATTCTTTCTGTTATGGGGTTCACTGTATGGGATAAATATTTTTAGATTTTAACAATACGAACATTTTTGAGACACGGCGATGATCATCATTTTTTTTTTTTTTTTTTCTATTTTCAAAAACCAAGAATATATATATATATATATATATATTTTTTTTTTTTTTTTTTTTTTTAAAGACCCCCCAGGGAACTTTAACATGTGATCATCTGATTGCTTCTTCCATAGACTGCAATGAAATATCATTGAAGTCAATAGCATAATCGCTATGTTCCTGTCAAGCCCTGTCACAGGCAGGGCTCCATAGGAACATTGCTGTGCAAAGCATGTTAGCTGCTTGTATGTGTATAGAAACATAGAAACATAGAATGTGTCGGCAGATAAGAACCATTTGGCCCATCTAGTCTGCCCAATATACTGAATACTATGAATAGCCCTTGGCACTATCTTATATAAAGGATGGCCTTATGCCTATCCCAGGCATGCTTATATATAATGTGTGTACTGCGCTGCTTTGTGTATGTGTATAATATGCATACTGTAGAGCTGTGTGTGTATGTAGCACAGTTGTGTGTGTATAATGTGCATGAAAAATAAGGTGTCCTACCAGGATATTTAACTGCGGGGGCAGATCTCCTGGGTACCGCTCAGAAAAATAGTAGAATATGAAAACGAAGGGGAGCAGTAACAATTTAAAACTTAACTTTTACTAGATCCATTCCCCCAAGATGGGGAGTAAGAGACCCCTTACAAACAAAAATCACAATAAGACAGACAAAACCCCTGCAGAGGGGGTTTATTGGACGGTTCGGTGCAACATAGGTGGTGCTGCACACCAAAATAGGACTCGCCCCCCTCCCCCAAAAAGCCTATGGAGAATATCACAAAGACCTGTGGTGGAGGGACCGAGTGATCCCTATTGTCTGATTCCCTTGGAGTAGTCAAGGGAACAAACGTAATAAATGGAAAAGTCTTACCAATTTATATATGGGCCTCGCTTAGCGACCACGTATTCGTGGGTTAAGGCAGGAGGAAGTCACATGTGGCAGGTAGGTACTGTAATAGATATCCCAGTGTAGCAAGGATGGGGGGGTATTAGATCAAGGAGTACCCTCCAGAAAAAAGACTGATAACAGAGTGAGGCATATGGAAAACATTGCTGCTGCTGTCTTTTTTCTGGAGGGTACTCCTTGATCTAATACCCCCCCATCCTTGCTACACTGGGATATCTATTACAGTGGCAATTATCTGACTGACAGGAGCCATAATACTAAGCCCCGTGTCCCCTGATGATTTATGGGGTCTTAGTTCTCTACAACAGTGGATTTATTTAGATATGTTATACTAAGGAGATCTATTTAGATATGTTATACTAAGGAAACGCGTCGGGACACGTTGACATATCACTAGACACGTGCAGTCATGTGTGCGTTTTAGTCTCTTACCATCCTAAATTACTTATGAGATATATACAACTCATTTACACCTATATCCCCACTTGCCTTGAGATAAAGAATTTTGCCCCTAGTCACCCTCTGTTAGGGTCACCTAGGGCTTTCGCATCAGGGCAAGGTTCCGGACGGGGCCACCCCTTGCGGGGCACGGACCCCGTGTTAGGTCACTAGGGCCAGGTCAGGCCAAGCAGGGAGGTACTAGGGTGAGTTTCTTTCCTGATGCCACTCTAATACCGGACCAGTTGGATACCCCTGACGTCCTTCTCCGTCTTCCTTGAATATCGGATGAAGTACCTACCTGCCACATGTGACTTCCTCCTGCCTTAACCCACGAATACGTGGTCGCTAAGCGAGGCCCATATATAAATTGGTAAGACTTTTCCATTTATTACGTTTGTTCCCTTGACTACTCCAAGGGAATCAGACAATAGGGATCACTCGGTCCCTCCACCACAGGTCTTTGTGATATTCTCCATAGGCTTTTTGGGGGAGGGGGGCGAGTCCTATTTTGGTGTGCAGCACCACCTATGTTGCACCGAACCGTCCAATAAACCCCCTCTGCAGGGGTTTTATCTGTCTTATTGTGATTTTTGTTTGTAAGGGGTCTCTTACTCCCCATCTTGGGTATAATGTGCATGCCATAGAAATGTGTGTGTGAGTATATTTGAATAATGTCATGATCATGGACAGTAATTTTTTTTTTTTTATAATAACAAGCCTAGCAAGATACTACAGAGCAAAGGCAGGAGACACATGTACTGGGAAAGGTACATTTAATGAGGTGACCATGTGCGCCATTGCCGTTTGTTACAATGGTCAGCAGAAGTTACACTAAGGTAAAACAGGAGCTGGCCGAAACTAATAACCCCCTCTGCATTAAACGGTTAACCCCAAAGTTATTGACCTTTACCCCTCCCCTTTATTAAACCACTGTGGACGGTTTAAAAAGTAGAAAATATTTTTTTTCTTCTAATTTTCTGTTGTCTAAACTGCTTCTTATAGTCCAATGCGTCCTATAGTCTGAAAAAATATGATAATGGAATAGATAATTAAAAATAACATCATAGAAACATAGAATGTGTCGGCAGATAAGAACCATTTGGCCCATCTAGTCTGCCCAATATACTGAGTACTATGAATAGCTCCTGGCCCTATCTTATATGAAGGATAGCCTTATGCCTATCCCATGCATGCTTCAACTCCTCCACTGTATTTGCAGCTACCACTTCTGCAGGAAGGCTATTCCATGCATCCACTACTCTCTCAGTAAAGTAATACTTCCTGATATTACTTTTAAACCTTTGCCCCTCTAATTTAAAACTATGTCCTCTTGTAGCAGTTTTTCTTCTTTTAAATATTCTCTCCTCTTTTACCTTGTTGATTCCCTTTATGTATTTAAAAGTTTCTATCATATCCCCTCTGTCTCCTCTTTCTTCCAAGCTATACATGTTAAGGTCCTTTCATCTTTCCTGGTAAGTTTTATCCTGCAATCCATGTACCAGTTTAGTAGCTCTTCTCTAAACTCTCTCCAAAGTATCAATATCCTTCTGGAGATATGGTCTCCAGTACTGAGCACAATACTCCAAATGAGGTCTCACTAGTGCTCTGTAGAGCGGCATGAGCACCTCCCTCTGTCTACTGGTAATTCCTCTCCCTATACACCCAAGCATTCTGCTAGCATTTCCTGCTGCTCTATGACATTGTCTGCCTACCTTTAAGTCTTCTGAAATAATGATCCCTAAATCCCTTTCCTCAGATACTGAGGTTAGGACTGTATCACTGATTTTATATTCTGCTCTTGGGTTTTTAGACCCCAGGTTCATTATCTTGCACTTATCAACATTAAATTTTAGTTGCCAGATTTTTGACCATTCCTCTAGTTTTCCTAAGTCCTTTTCCATTTGGTGTATCCCTCCAGGAACATCAACTCTGTTGCAAATCTTTGTGTCATCAGCAAAAAGACAAACCTTACCATCGAGGCCTTCTGCAATTTCGCTGATAAAGATATTAAACAATATGGGTCCCACAACAGATCAATATAATGTGTGTACTGCGCTGCTTTGTGTATGTGTATAATATGCATACTGTAGAGCTGTGTGTGTATGTAGCACAGTTGTGTGTGTATGCAGCAGATTTGTGTGTGTATAATGTGCATGCCATAGAAATGTGTGTGTGAGTATATTTGAATAATATCATGATCATGGACAGTAAAAAATAAAAATCCGGAAAAAAATTAAAATAATAACAAGCAGAGCAAGATACTACAGAGCAAAGGCAGGAGACACATGTACTGGGAAAGGTACATTTAATAAGTGACCATTTGCACCATTGCCGTTTGTTACAATGGTCAGCAGAAGTCACACTAAGGTAAAACAGGAGCTGGCCAAAATTATTAACCCCCTCTACATTAAACGGTTAACCCCAAAGTTATTGACCTTGACCCCTCCATTTCATTAAACCACTAGGAGGGTTTAAAAAGTAGAAAATATTTTTATTTCTAATTTTCTGTTGTCTAAACTGCTTCTTATAGTCCAATGCGTCCTATAGTTTAAAAAAATATGATAATGGCATGGATAATTAAAAATAACATCATCAAATTATGTTTAGCATAAAACTTGGTTTAGATAATGTCATTTTCTAATGGTACAATCCCTTTAAGGTGAGCATCTCTGTAAGGGTCCATCCACATGGGAAATTAAATAAAAACATCTGAATTTTGTTGGAGATGAACCAAGAATTTCACCTTATGGATTGCTAAGGTTAAAATCTGAATATAGAAGGAATGGAGCTCAAAAAGCCAAAATAATAAATATTATAAATATTTTATTATATCATGAAAAAACATCAAAATTACATACAGGAGAATGCAGTAGGACAGGGAAACAAAAAAGAACAGGGAGAGGAACAAACGGCGCCACCCTGGGTGGAAGACTCCGGTCATAAATAGTAGTGGGTGTAATCAGCGGGATGAATACATAATGATAAGAGAAAATAATGATAGCAAAATAGCACCGCGGATACACAGTAAATATAATAGCAAGGGTGAGTCCCAAATATAAGGAGAAGAAGAAATTAATTGCCCACACAAGAAGGAGCAAGAACATCCGGCTTACAAGTCAAGACCTGGCAGCAGAATAATAATCCATGTGGAACAAAACCGGAGTATAAATGAATGGATGAAACTCACCAAAATATCAGACCAAGAGGAGACCAGCCAGGATGGCGCTACCCCAACGCGCGTTTCGGCGTGCCTTCGTCAGGGGGGAAATCTGCAGTGAAAGCCCATAGAAAAAAATGGATGGCCTGTGGATAAATCCATATCACATGTCCATTTCTGTGTGGAGCTAGATGTCCAGTGACTGATACATTTGGAGTTTTTGCACGTAATTTAGAAAAATTCATAAAGTATTTCCAATAAGGACGTTGAAGGAAAATCTTGCTCTGGGGATATTTCATACTATTAGTGCAAATTGAGGATTTTAATGTATGGCATATCAAGGAGCATTGTAATTTGTTAACAAGCAATGATAAAAGCCTGGGTTCAACACTTCTGGCACTGATTCTATTCAGAGCAATTAGCATATGAATAGCAGATAAATAAGCCACTTCTGCGGTATTAAAGTAAAGGCGGACGAGGCAGCTGGCACGAGTCCATGAATCCATCAAACATATGGAAGAGTTCATTGAGCGGTACTCTATACTATCTATAATTACATTCTTTTGGATATGGCTGGCTAGTAGACTCACTGCATCTTTCTTTGAGATTTACCTTTATTTAGCTAGTATGTGATCAGGACATTTGTTTCTAATCTTTAAGGGGAAATAATAAGATAATAAAATGTCACATAAATATTGGTAGATGCAAGTTAAAGGGATTCAATGAGCCTCGCATCTGGCATGTCTGTAAATTATGCAGACAACCCATTGGTGGCGCTGCAGCAGAAATGAAGACTTGCTTCCAGGCTTCTCCTCAGATTAGAGATCATCTCTGGGGGGGCTCCAGCCGTGGAACACACTGGATAAGGTTGTCTTCAGAACCTGTCAAACCCTCTGTATCTATAATGCTACACCTAGGGTGAGCAATCTGCAGCGCTCCACCTTAAACTATAATCCCCAACATGTTCTATTCACTTCTATGGGAATTTCGAGAATGGCGTGGAGTGAGTGTGAATGCTGGGAATTGCAGTTTCACAACAGCTGGAGTGCTGTGTATCGCTGACTACTGTGCTGTGTGAGGCATACAAAAAATTTGGTCCAGCATCCAATAGTCTAGGACTTCTGATCATATGGCAGAAGACATAGCAGAGATTTGCTTCTATCATTCCCAAATATAATGATAGTAGCACAAATCTAACTTTCTATTTCTGTCCCTTCTGCTGAAGCTCTTATTACAATTATCTACCCATAATTTAAAGAGTATCTGTCAACTTATGACACTGGCTGACCTGTTACATGTGCGCTTGGCAGCTGAAGGCATCTGTGTTGGTCCCATGTTCATATGTGCCCGCATTGCTGAGAAGAATTATGTTTTAATATATGCAAATGAGCCTCTAGGAGCAACAGGGGGTTTTGCTGTTACACCTAGAGGCTCTGCTCTCTCTGCAACTGCCACGACCTCTGCACATCAGCAGAAGTCAGGACCAGGCATGATGATGTTTTCACTGCCTCGTCCTGTCAATCAAAGTGCAGAGGGCACGGCGGTTGCACTTTCATTAGCAATAAGGACACATATGAACATGGGACCAACACAGATGCCTTCAGCTGCCAAGTGCACATATAACAGGTCAGCCAGTGTCATAGGTACAAAACTGCTGACAGATGCCCTTTAAAGTGTACATAAATGTTCATAGTAACTTGACTTAAACCTGTAATATTCTTAATTTTTGGGTTTTGTTTTCCTAGCAAATTATGCACCTGAAATTCAGTTGGCTATCTAGCTTTAGAATCCGTACTCCTGTCCATTACTGTGTATGGGAGTACGTGTTCTCTTGTGGCTGCACTGATGGCTGCATAGTCATGAACTCCATAGCACATCACTCTCCTGCTTCTACCAGCCCTGCTTCACTAAAGCCTGGCCCAGAGGTGCTACATTAGGCTTTAGCAGAGCGGGCACAAGCAGGAGAGTGATGTCTTATGTGAGCCTGTGCCAAGCTTCAGTGGAGCAGCACTGGTACAAGCAGTAGAGAAATGTGCTATGAAGCTCTTGCCTGTACAGCGCTCAATCCGTACTCCTGTACATGTATGAGAGTATGGATTCTAAAGTACAAAGGCACCTATTTCTATGTCTAGAAAAAAATTAAAATAAAATAAAGCATAAACATTATTTTCAGCCCATTTAGAGCTGGTTTAATTAAAGTTCTTATAAACATTTAAGTACACTTTAAATTTTAGATAATTAGACTTTTAGAATATTTGATGATCCAGTGTCAATCAGGTCCAATTATTAGCACACACATGGAATTTTAGTGCACCAATTTAACTGGAAATGACTACAACTATGAATATAATTATATTAAGATATAGTACATAGATAGCAGTAATATAGTACAACTGTCATATTTATGTCTTTCTTCAATATTTAAAGCATAATGACTGTGCTTTTCAATCATAACTGCGAAGGTTATGATTTGTTATGTTTGGTCTCTTTCAGTCATATTATTCCTTGTTTCAGCTGCACATCTAGATGCATTTCTCTCAGAAGCAGTGGTGTCTTCTTTCTTACAGTACTGTATACAGTGACCTTGCTTCTGTTATGCCCTCTTCTTCTGGGAAGCTCAGAAAGCTGATAAGAATGAATTGACACAGAAAGGTTGGAGGCTCCTGTGATACAGAAGCAGTGTAGAAGCAGTTCTTTTATCAGGCTCAGTATCTCAGCTAACTCTGACATGACTACTTGCTCTCAGCCATCTTCTTAGTCTTATTTACCAGGGACAAATCTTGCCTGACAACAGGGACTACACTTCAACTTAGGTGAAAGTGAGACCCCCTTTAGTTACACCATTCTCTATTAAAGGGAACCTGTCAGCACAACACAACTTTATTCATTTAAATTCCTCCACAGTCTGGGCTTTGAAGTCAAGGAGGGGGTCCTATCAGTGATTGACAGCTACATCTGTACACAAAGTCATAGAGGGATGGCTGTCAGTCATTGGTAGGACTGCCTTCTTAGCTCTTCTTGCTTTTAAATATGCTGCCTGCAGCTCAAACACCATGGACAACATGACAGGGTCCCTTTAAATGAAAATAAATTGTGTGAAAGTACAGTGACTCTTTAAGCTAGCAGCAAATTCTTATTAAAAAAAGGCTACACATCTTTATGTGAACATCTACCATACATGTAAACATAAACATATAGAAATAGATGAATCAAATGTAACCTAATTGGCCTGAAAATTGGTATATGACACTCTGTGGTCTCCTTAGATATCTTCTAATTTGTTGTTGTGTCTTTTTTAATAAATAAAAAATCTTTCATCCCCCTCCTCCTTTAAGCTCTTTGTTTGATGGTGTTAACAACTTCTTTAAAACACATTGTGCCCCCAAATTTGTTATGCTTTTTGATATGCAAACCTTTAAAACCTTCAAAAATTTTCCCTTATTTATTTCAATCGCTGCCCCTACCCATCTCATCTGATGTCCTCTACTCCTCAGCACCCTGATCCAGCTTCAAGGTCCAGTCCAACCCTCACACTTTTATCAGGCCGTGATATGTCATTGTGGGCTCCTTCGTCCTCCTTCCGATTCCCTGCTCTTTATTTTCCCCAAGTGCCACTACCACAACTAAAGTGGCTACGAGTGCCACTACTACCCCTCCCACCAACAATAACACAGCTATGCATGGGGTCCCCCACCTCCTCCTGAACCTCCTCCTCATGGCAGTCCAAATGCGTACGTTGATTCTTCACACACAACTCAGGGGAGAGACTATATTGAGTAGATTCCATAGCACATGGGGTTTTCTTGCCTCTTCTTAGAAGGCTCTTCTGGAGCCACAAGGAGCAGAACGAATGCTGTGACCCCTGACTCCAAGGCACGATGTCAGACTCAGAGGTAACCTCAAAATCACCCTGCTATGACTGAGCGGAGAAAGCTATCCTGTCAGCCATCTAAAGCCTTGTCGTTTGGTAGATGGGCCCGACATATTTTTGATCAATTATATCCGCAAAGAGCTTCCAACTGTTCTTGCAGTAATTATAGCCACCAAGCAGCTTATTTTTCATTCAGTATTTGCTTATATCTTTGTGCAATTGACTAGCAGTGTGCTGTTACTTGTAGTTCTACTAATCACATTGTGTTATAGCCAATGTAGCGTGCACCTGCGCTCTCAAATTTACATACTATGGAGGTGCTGGTTCATTTTTTTTCTTTCCCATTGATAATACCACTGGGGGGTGGTGCCCCCAGTTGGTGATTTTGAACCATGCACCACCGCCCATTTACCATGTGCTTTAATTAGAAAGATTATATAGCTGTATTCTACTTTGCCCATATTGCAGGATGATAGCCTAGAAGAGGCATGTATATTATATAGCTGGGTCCTACTTTGCCCAGATTGTAGGCTGTAAGCCCAGAAGAGGCATATGTTAGAGTAGGCCCCGTCTGATGGAAGCCACCTTGTCGTTCGGTAGATGGGACCGACAATTATATGCGCAAAGAGCTGCTAACTGCTCTTGCAGTAAGTAAAGCCACCAAACATGCTTATTTTTCATTCAGTATTTGCTTCTTTGTGCAATTGACTAGCAGTGTGCTGTTACTTGTAGTTCTACTAATGCCACCTAATCCTCTTTGACTTCAATAAAAATGTGATGCCTATCGAAAGCAAGGGAGAACAGTCACCTACTACTACTACTACTGGCTAGATGGCTGGTGTTGCTACTAATGTTTGCACTACTCTCCATATTCTGACTCTTGAATGATGAGGCATGGGTCTTTCGTTCTCCAATCTTCAGTATATCAGAGATTTTATTACGAGGCCTATAAATGAAAAGTCACAGGTTTGGTACACAGATTATTAAATGGTACTAGCAAAACTGCACATGTATTTTCTGTAGTTTAAAGACAGAGGTTCAACTATATTTCCCATCCCTTCTACAAAGACAATGAACACTGGTATTGACAATTTAGAATGGTAATACAATGCGTGTAATAAAACTGCCATATTAGTGTAATTATTACAGTACAACACGTTCACTAATAATGCACAGTATCTTGATGCAATACGATGCGTTAAAGGGATTTTCAACCTTTCCCATATTGATGACCTATCCTAAGGAAGTGAGTGCTGCATTCTTTTGCATTCTGCATTTACCCTTACCTGTTCACCATTGACCTTGCAGCAGTGAATATTGTAATCACAGTATAACTACAACTGCTCTTTTAAAGGGATTGCCCACCTCAGACATTGATGGTATATCGCTAGGATGTCATCAATGTCAGAAACATGTGGGTCCCATCTCTTGAGACCTGTTCCTATCTCTAAAATAGGGCCCTGAAGTCAAGGAGAACTGACTTCACATGTACGATGTGCTCTTCATTCACTGTTATGAGAGTTCTGAAAATAGACGTGAGCATGAACACTCATTTAAGGGTGGTGACTATTTTGTATTTTGGTACGAGACACTATGATTTCTGTATCCCTTTAGGTTGTAATTAAAATATATGTACACTCATCCAAGCATGCATATACTGTTAGTTATTCCAACAGATATAATCACACAGTGACGGGAATTATCTACTAGGATCATATCGATATGTAGTAGCCCGGTAAGAAAAGGTTTTATTGTCTCAAATGCAATAAATCAATTTTGGATTATTGATTATTGGTTGTCATGGGTTACCACTATATGTTTAATTTGCTGTAGAGAATAGCTGTGTTGTAAGGCTTAAAGATACGTTGGGAACAAAGGTTTCTGGGCATTTACTATGTATTTTATGACAAGCTTGTAAATTCTTCCAATTTACACATCTAAATCAACAGAGATACTGACAGAGAACAGAATGTACTTGTAAATATAATTTTACCATTAAGTTAAAAACATATAAACAGGAAACTCTCCTCTCTGTCCGGTTTATATGATTATGAATAGTATTGCTGGGATTACAGATATAAACTGTAACAGATTCAGTGGCGTCCACAGAATAGAGAGGGCTTCATAAAAAAGGTAAAAGGTGATCCCCTATTATGGTGGCAGGTTTTTCCTTCTAGGACAGAAGAGCCTGGTGAATGTTTCACCCACCACACCTCTTCAATGAGTAGCAATTATTATTATTATTGTATTTATTTAAATAGTGTCAACATATTCCACAGCGCTGTACACAGATAGTCATCATTTACATTGCTACAATCTAAATTACAAACCTAACTGTACGTTTTTGGAATATAGGAGAAAACCAGAGCACCTGCAAGAGACACGCCAAGACTAGGAGAACATACAAACTCTATTCAGATGTTGTCTTTGGTCATATTAACAGTATTTACCAGTGTCAACTAGTGTTAAGCGAATCGAAGTTCACAAAGTGGACTTCGATGCGAATTTCAGGGAAAATTCGATTCGCGCAAAGCCAAATTTCTTCATGCTTCGTGGTAACAAATACATTTTCTCACCTCATCCATTTGCACTAGAAGAGTCCGCCATGGCCATCTTGATTGAAGATCCAGTGATAAATCTTGTGCACCGTGACGTATGACGTCACCATGCCGGCCAGCGTGATGATGTCACTCTGGATCTTCAATCAAGATGGCCGCGACGGACTCTTCACGAGCAAATGGATATGGTGAGTATTTAATTATTATTATAATATTTATTTTATTTTTTTACAGATTAACCCCTGACAGCCCTCAATGGTCATCTCAGATGCCAAGATCACCGATGAACGCAGCATCTGAGGGGTTCAATGACGGTGGGTGGCACCATTGCCGTTCCCTGTCATCACCCGCTACTCACAAAGAAATGCGCTTTGTGACAAAATACTTTCTTGGTAAAATCTGGCAAAGCAGCCAAATATCTAGTGTCAACAATGGCTCATCCCCACCTTTTTGCAAGGTCCCCATAGCAGATGCATGAAGTTTATGGTACATACACCTTTGAATAGTTTTTGAGGCTTCAACCTGGTCTGGTCACCCTAGCATATATAATGTGAATTTCTTTTTACTGAATGCATCAAATAGCAATTCCCTGATAGTTTTACTAATGATCACTGGGTTTTTTCAGCAAGGTGAGCATTATTTCTAACAATAATGTGCAGTGAGGCAAGAAATCTGGAAATCCTTGCCATTGATCAGTGAAACCACAGTATAAGTGGGATATATACTCCTGGCAGGCTCTGTACTACTGTATGTCAGTGCACTGCTGACTACAGGCTTTTGCTGTTTTACAGAGCAACAGCAGAGAATATAATTGCACCACAGTCCTGGACATGTTTCATCAGAATAATAATTGTTATTTAAGATGAATTTACATTTTTCTGATCACAATCTAAACATTACATAAAACCATCCGGATAAATGATCATGGATGACATTGTACAGCGGAAATCTGCCCTTAACTATTTCTTCTCCTATTCATTTAAAAGAGTTTTAGAAGAAAATTTTTCTGTAATCTGAGAACGTGAAACAGTATGTATTATAGAAAGCAGCACATTACAGAATAGAGTCTCAGCAAGATTGTTGTATTTAATAAAAGACCCGGTAGCAATAAAATTGTAGATCTGTGAGTATAAGTGTATATATATATATATATATATATATATATATATACACATTAGTAAGAAATGATTGGTGCTAGATTTTATGTATGCAAAGGGGTGCATAAATAATATCAGAGATGATAGATAGATAGATAGATAGATAGATAGATAGATAAGAGACAGGCAGATAGATTGATAGATAGATAGAAAATGATGGATATGAGATAGATAGATAGATAGATAGATAGATAGATAGATAGATAGATAGACAGAAGGTAAATAGGAGAGATAGATAGATAGATAGATAGATAGATAGATAGATAGATAGATTGATAGATAGAAGGTAAATAGGAGAGATAGATAGATATAGATAGATAGATAGATAGATAGATAGATAGATAGATAGATAGATAGATAGGAGATAAATAGGAGAGAGAGATAGATAGATTGATAGATATATAGAAAATGATGGATATGAGATAGATAGATAGATAGATAGATAGATAGATAGAAGGTAAATAGGAGAGATAGATAGATAGATAGATAGATAGATAGATAGATAGATAGATAGATAGATAGATAGATATGAGACAGGCAGATAGATTGATAGATATATAGAAAATGATGGATATGAGATAGATAGATAGGTAGATAGATAGATAGATAGATAGATAGATAGATAGATAGACAGAAAATGATAGATAGACAGATTTGTAATTTGGAAAATGAGTGTTTTTTCCTCCATGACCACAGGACCCACTCCCTTATCCTAGCTGTACAATTCAGCTCTGCTCCATCCCTATAGATGTTTTTAGTACAGGAGGGTTCAGCATATTAGCACATATGCCCAGCATTTGTATGTGTGAAGCAGCAGAACTATATTATACCCCTTCAGTTGCTCCATAGCTCCTTTAACAAATGTAAAGATCCCATTCTCTTCTCCTTAATGTATCCTTACGTCTTCTGCTTCCATGAGAAGTGCAGTCTGTAGTAGAGGAGTGGAGGATCCAGGGATGATCTAGCCTGCAGCAGAGCCTTCCCTCCTCTCAGTGCTGGAGATGACCTCAGTAGAACAGTGAGCTCTCCAAGGTGCTGAAGTGAGTGAGCCCAGCAGCCTGCAAACTGCACAGAAAACTCACTACTCCAAGAGGATTATGCAACCCAGAGCAAGCAAATGGGAGAAACACAGCTCTGTCTGCAGGAAGACTCAAGTATTTCTTCAACTAAGAGAAAACGCCTTAATCTGTTCCCCTCCATTGATACATTATATTCTATGGCTGCAGTAAGGAACCATCTCAGATAGAAGATCACCAAGGTATGTGGTTTCTACCAGTGGCTCTTATACAGTATATATTCTTAAAATAACCTATAGATAGTTAATTATTGATGCTATGGCTCCTGCATTGTGTGTTTTCAATACATGGGAACAGCATGGCATTGAATTGTATTGCTGCTTAGGGTGTATAGTGTTTTCGCTATACCTTTAGGGTAACATTAGGATGGTTCTTCTGGTAATTAAATTATCTGTAAGGTGATGAAGGGTTAATCCATTTACGGAATGTGAAAGTTTGCCTCACCTCTCTCATCTTGCCTTTGCTATGACATAATACAAAAAGTTTACAAGCCCAATTATTATTTGTGATTTAAGGTACAGCAAGAGGAAGTCATAGACATCTATCTGCAGGGGTCACTGGGCTGCGATGAAGATCCAGGCAATGGATGTGTTTTGCAATGTCTAAAATTCCTTATTATAAACGGATCAGGACCAAATGGACAGAAATCTGATAAAGGATTTGCACTGAAGGTGATAGGATGGATGAAATGTTCTAATATTACATTGGAGGCTTGTGAATTTGTAACCATTGAACGGTATATTTTGTAGGATTGTGTTATATAACAGTATCATCAGAGTATGCAACATTACCAAGTGCCATAAAACAATATACATTGCATGGTCAGTGAACAAAGTGATCCTCCAGATCTCAGATGCTACATTGGACCTTGAGATGCCATGTGTCGAATTGCAAGAGAAGATCCCAAAGGGCTTTACATTGAAACTTGATTTCTCAATGTCACCCCAACATAGATACAATGTAAAATGAGAAATTAGGAAGAGTTACAGTTTCCCCATCTGTTCTCTTAGAAACCCGCAGAATAGAATTACACTTTGTGGATTGTCTCCTTATGAAGTGTGGTCAAATGCCTCTCCATCCAATGAAGTGTTGGTTGCTGTCCAGCTGCCCTGTGGTGCTGAAATTTGGATGATGTCTAGCAGGAGAACTACAAGCTGCTGTTGCTTACTGCCACTGAATGAAGACAACGGGAGATTCCTTCTCTTAGCCATTTTCATTGTACTTTATCTCATAGCAGGAGCCACAATCTTTTCCACCATTGAGAGTCCATCAGAAGCCATAGCTCATAACCGCTGGGACAGGATCTTGAAGAACTTCAGTGAGTCCTTTAATATCAGCCTTCTAGAGCTGCGCTCATTCCTTAGAGATTATGAAGCAGCAATGGCAGCAGGGATCAGGGCAGATGCCCTCAGACCAAGGTGGGACTTCACTGGAGCTTTGTACTTTGTAGGAACAGTTGTCTCAACTATAGGTAAGATCTCATCTCTGGTGTCCATGTATGCTTCTAGCAAGGTGCAAACTCAACTTTTACATTCCATCTTAAATAGTTCATTGTAGAGAGATATATCTGTCTATAGGGTCTGTCTATCTATCTATCTATCTATCTATCCATCCATCTATTGGTCTATGTGTCTCACATGTATCTGTCTCTGTTTGCCTATCTACCTGTCTCACTGTTATATATATATATATATATATATATATATATATATCATATCTATCTATCTATCTATCTATCTATCTCATATCTACCTACCTATCTATCTATCTATCTCATATCTACCTATCTATCTATCTATCCCATAGCCATTATTATTCCTCTCTAGCCCCTTGCACTTTAAGTGTGTTCATACTTTTTATTATTGGTGCATCATATGAAAATTTACAATTCAGCAAAATGATGCATGTACACTCTAGCATGTTTCAATACACGTTGTCATAGCAACTGAAATAAAAAACAAAATACAAGGGTGCCCTCTATAGGCTTCATTTAGATTATTATGCAAGATCTACAGTATGCAGTGTTTGTGTGCAGCATTTGATCCACATCTGGGCCAAAGACTATATATATCTATCTTTTCAAAAAATGTTCTCTACTTTTACAATTTATAAGTATGTGTTTGACTAAAATGAGCAATTTTGTTTTATTCTGTAAATTACTGAAAACATTTCTCCCAAATTCCAGATAAAAAAAAAATTATATTTTAGACACCCGTTAAAAAGAAAAAAAAGTAAAAAAGACCACCGGTCAATATAACAAAGCAGTTGCAGTAATATCAGTCCTCAAAGAATGCTTAGAAAACCAGTTCATATTTATTTGTAGTCCAAAAATCAGTATTTCGTGGAATAACCCTGATTTTTAATCTCAACTTTCATAGATCTTGGTATGCTTTTACATTGCTGTTGGGTAACTTTATGCTACTCCTGGTGCAGACATTCAGGCATCTCAGTTGTGTTTGATGGCTTATGACTCTCCATCTTGCTATTCATCACATTCCTGAGGTTTTTAATAGGGTTTAGGTCTGGAGATTGGACTGCCCATGACAGTCTCTTGTTCTGGTGATCTTTAATCCTTGATTGTCCTGGCTGTGTGATATGGGGTATTGTCCTGCTAAAAAAAATAATAATAAACAATCGCCAGAGTTGGGAAACATTGTCAGAACTTGATTCATGTATCCGTCACAAAGACAAATCTGCCCAATTCCAGCTTTGCTGAAACACTTCCATATCATCAGCAATCCTGCACCAAATTTCACAGTAGGTGCGAAACACTGTGGCTTGTAGACCTCTCCAGGCCTCCTTCTAACCATTACATGACCTTGGTGTTGGGCAAAGCTGAAAATTGGATGACCTTACTCCAGTCCTCTATGGTCCAATCCTTATGTTTTTTTTGCAAACTTCAGCCTGGTTCTTCTTTGCTTCTAATTGATGAAGGGCTTTTTCTAGCTCTACAAGTTTGCATGACTTTAGCCCTGCTTCTGGATGCCTGTGCTTTTTGCCCCAGCTCCCGCTTGCCATTCTTTTTCTAGGTTCCTTGATGTCCTCCTATTTTTGTTAAGGAGACTTGAATAAGGTGGCCATCATCACTCAGAGTTGTTTCCGCCGTTTGCTAATCTGTAGTTTTGTTGTCCTTAATGTTTGCTGCTTGACCTTGTTCTTATTAACTGCTGTCCTTAACATTTTAAGGATGGAGGCAACCTGCTGCTCACTGTATCCCTCTGCCAATAAAGCTAAAATTGAACCCTTCTTTTCCTCACTCAGTTTTCCTTAAATTTTTTTGGCATGGTCTGTAGTTTTTTTTTTTTCATTACACTTACTTTTTGGGTACTACTAGCATTGCTTTTGCCATCCAGCTGGTTCTATAACAAGACAAAAGTGATGACCACAGGAGTGGTTTTTATACCATTGCTTGTTAAATAAGACTTCACTTAGTTGATCACCCAATTAGCACCACATTAAGTAGAATGAGTTGTGTCTGTGCTGGGATTCAAGAAACACTGGAATGACCATCTGTGGAGATGCTGATTTAAGAAAAAATTTGAGTGGTCTCTTAATTTTTCAGAGCTGTATATAAATTAAGTTGATTTGTATTATATTAGTATGGTTGATCATTACTGAAATTTAAGTTGCTCAGAGTAATATTAACGTTGAAAAGAAATCAAATTCTCCACAAGTGTGCTAAAAACTCAGCTGAAGTCCGACTCAATGGTGTACCTCCATGAGAAATTGACAAGGAGCAGCTATTAAATGGGTTGTTATATATCAGTCAATGGGGACATATCGCTAGGATATGCCCCCATTGCCTTATAGATGCTGGGACCTGCACCTATATCGAGAACGGAGCCCCGCAAAGTGGTGGCTGGAGACCTCCAGTCCAGCCACCACTAAGTGTTCTCCCCATAGAAGTGAATGGGAGTGCATCACGAATGACCTGCCACCAGTCTCATTTACTTCTGAAGGCCCTACGGAAATAGCCGAGAGGTGCCCCATAGAAATTAATGGAGGGCGGCTGCACATGTGCAGTGCGCCCTCCACCACTTTCGGGGCTCTATTGTCGATATAGGTGTGGGTCTCAGAGTTGGGACCCGCACCTGCCAGACAATGGGGGCTTATCTTAGCGATATGCCCTCATTGTCTGAGAAGAGACAACCCCTTTAAGTATGCCAAAGTCTTCACACATCACTATAAGCGTTGACTACAGTATATCTGTGTCGGCATGAACAGGACTCAACACTATCAGTATCACCAGCTATTACAATATGTCCTTGTACATCAAGTACCAATGCCTGCTTTAGGAACAGCCAAGATGTGAAATCTCCTAGTATTTCACAAAGTTCAGTTATCAATGTTCTTGCCGTCCTTGAAATACAATTGTTATAATTCCTGCATAAATAAGAACCAAGTCAGAGAAGTTGCAATGATTCATTTCATGGAGGTAAACAACAGAAACATGGGAGAATGGACTCTTGTGTGGCTTGTGGTATGACAGTCAAGTCTTTTCAACAAAGTAACGCCTCCTATGATGCATAATTCTGTTATGATGAGGGGTAATTATATTAGGCAGTCAATACGTTGGGGTCATTTCTTGAGGTCAATCTTTCTCATCATTTCGGACTCCTGAAGTCATGCTGGACATGGAGACTCTCTGATATGGCCGGGGAGACTACATTGAAAATTCTTATCTTCTCAGTGAAATGAATGCATTGCACCAATAAAATTGAAGGGTATCCATATAGTTTAATGGCCACCACCTGTTGTTCTTGGATACCTACTACACCAGGGGTTGACATCATAATTCTGGTAGCTCAGATTAGCCATAGTGCCATTAAAGGGACATTTGGAAAGGGGATGTCTCTTTAATGGAACTGCGGCTGGTCGATGAGTCTTTTCACCATTCAAAAAACCAATAACCCATATGGATGTTATAAATCTCCCCTCAGATCTTCTTAAGAACCAGAGTCAAAACCTGCTAGAAAGAGCATTTCTCAGTCTTGCAAATGTTTCCTCAGAATGTTCGGCTTATTATACTATAATTCCTCTGAAGCTAATTGCCCTGGGGTTCTTCTTCTAAAAGGGGTTGTCCACTTGACTAACCCTGTAACTACCCACACAATAGACACATTATTTTTACAGACGGGTGTTGCCTTTGATCAAGCTTAATCTCTTGGTTGGCAAAACTGGTCTTTTTTTTTAGGTGCCAACTCCATCTTTGCAGTAGTATGACCTTTCAGTCACTGTTAATTATGGAATCTTAACGGGGTCATTACTTTACAATGCATAGAAGGACATCCCAAAATAAGCTAATCGCTGCTAACCTTACTGCTTGATTAGTCATGGGTGCCAGTCAAGAAGGCAGCCTTAGATAGTAACCATTCCTTAGAAGCCATATCTATTCTAATTAATATAAAATTTGAAAATTTTTCAAAATGTAACAATATGTAGCTACACTTTGTAGATAGAATGAATGAGCATTGTATTATTCATTGGTTGTAACATAGATTATGTGATGTTATAAAGTACCGCTGTACAACACACATCACAGCATTGTACATTATGAATAATGGATCCTTATAATTTATGGGAATATTGATTACCTTGGTAATTTCCTCTTCTTCTCAAAATATTTGCTCTATATATTTCCTACACAATTGACTGGACAGGGAACTGAGCGTCTACAGAAGGGAGATGATAAAGCACTACATGGGATCAATAAATTAATTACGGTACTTTGCTTTGCTTTGTAATATCAGACGTGTATCTAGAGGAGACTAAGATAAAAGACCATTTGACTTGAGAAAATTATCATGTGGAAGAAGCCATTTTCGAAGACAAAAGTGACATATTATTTGGGAAGATTTGTCATGAGTGTGTTGCTGCACTTTTGGCTAAAGCATACATTGTAAGAGGTGGGTACCAAAGGCCTGATTATTAGGAAAGAATAGGGGACAGGTGTCCTGGAACCTTGACAACCATGAGGGCAGGGCCAGTTTTAGACAAAATGTGGCCCTGGGCAAAATAAAAAGAGGGGGCCCACATCTTGTAATAATGTGCTAAAAACACAGTCCGACACCCCAGTCGATCAGCTGTTTGAGAAGACGGCGCATGCTGTTCACTGCTGCTGCCCAATAGACATACAGCAACAGAGCAGGAAGAGAGAAGGGAGACGGTATGTGCGCACAGCGCACGCCGTCTCCTCAAACAGCTGATCGTCAGGAGTGCCGGGTGTCAGACCCACGACGATCTAATATTGCTGACCTATCCCAAGGATAGGTCATCAATACGAAAAAACCCGGAGAACCTCCTAAGCTATCCCCAATACTGTTCCTGTTGTGCTCCCTCCATGTCCACAAACACTATACTATACACCCAGACTGCCCTCATTAGTAATGGTGCCCCCAATAGTGATGATACTCCCCAAGATAGCCCCCATTAGTAGCAATGCCCTCCATATTGCGTCAAATAATAATAACGCCACTACAGTACCCTAGTAGTAATAATATAACCATAATGCTCCCAGTGGCTCTAATGTCCCCCTGTAGTGCCCCCCACTAGTTCCAATATATAATGCTTCCCCCCCCCCCCATAGTGCCAATATATATATAATCAGTGATGGTCAGTTCTCAGTGTTCGCCAGCGAACACATGCAGGCTGCCATCTTGACTCACAAGTCCGGCGATGCACAGGTAAGCCCTTACCTGTGCCTGTGCTGGGAGCCAGTCTGAAATCAAATGCGGTCACCGGGAGCAGGCAGTTATAAGAACAGGCCTCCATCACTGTATATAATGTTCCACCATAGTGCCAGTATGTATATAATCCTCCTCCATTCCTCCCCAGTAGTGCCAAGTATATATAATTATGTCCTTCCCCCCATCCCTGGTGCCCCCAGCAGTGTGGACATTTAGTATAAAGAATAAAACAAAACGCCTCCCTCCCGTCCCCCCGCCACTGTCTGCGATGCAGACCACTGTTTTATCTGTGGCTTGTGTTGCTGCATCCTGATGCATGCGGTCACAATTACATCACAACTCCTGCTCCGGGTCTCATGTGATGATGACATTATGCGAGACCCAGAGCAGGAGGTTGCAGTAATGTCATTGTGGCTTCTTGCGCTGTTCTAATGCCTCACAGGCTTGAGGCCTAGCGGCCTGAGGGTTGTGAAGTTGGACCGCCATGAGTGCACCCCCTTTATGGGTACCGAAGTGGCACCCTAGGCGGATGACTACCCTCCCCTATCCATCGTCCAGGCCCTAATTCAGAGCACATTACTGCAGGAGGTATAACAGGAGAAGACTATAACTCCCAGCATGTATAAGCCATTATTTAATATCAGAGCACATTACAGGGGGACGTATAAGAGGATGGGACTATAACTCACAACAGGTCCAAGCCGTTATTATGTAATATCAGAGTACATTAGAAGAGGAGGTATAAGAGAAGACTACAACTCCCAGCATGTCCAAGCAGTTATTATGTAATATCAGAGTACATTATAATAGGAGGTATACAACTCCCAGCATATCCAGGGTGTTGTAATGTACCCTGATATTATATAATAATGGCCTGGACATGCTGAGAGTTGTAGTCCTCTCTTCTTATACCTCCTCTCCTAATGTACTCTGATATTACATAACAAGCTGGACATGCTGGAGTTGTAGTCCTATCCTCATACCTCCTCTTGTTATGTATTCTGATATTATATAACAGGAGGTATAAGAGGAGAGGACTACAACTCCCAGCATTTCCCTGGCACTTACATTGAATCCATACTTCTTCACATGCATGGCTGGTCTTCTTCTTCATTACTTTACTTTACTGCACTGCTGAGCTCTGCCTCCTATTATGGTCACATGATGGTGAGGTCATCACAGGTCCTTCATCCCCTCTTCTCTGCTGAGCTCCGCCTCCTGCATCTGACGTTAAGGCAGGTCCTGTCAGCACTAGGTTAATGATTTATATGTTAGGGAGGAGATTGTACACTGCATTATAAAGTGCAGCTGTTCAGTTGTCAGCAGCACTGAAGCAGGGGGCCCCTTAGACAATGGGGGCCCTGGACAATTGCCCAGTTTCCACCCCCCCAACGCCGCCCTGCATGAGGGTCTCTGCCGACAAGAGGTGACAACACACAGTGTAGCACTGACCCACCAGAGTACTAGAAGATCCTCCATTGGGTTAATGCTCTGATACCATATTGGGCCCCAAAGAAAAAACATTTTGAGCTGCCTTTGGAGACAATAAATTTCCACTAGGGTATATTTCTTTGAATACAAACATATTAGGCTTTATTGATGATATGGGTGTTAGGCCCTGAAAATAATTTACTCTGATGGGCCCAAGAAAACCCCAGGCCAACCCTAAACACACATGCGCATAGCACTCTCTTTTGAAGCCTATGGGTGGGTCTGGATGTGGAGAATTTGCAGTGCGGTCTTCGTCCACAAAGCTGCATGAATTTACAGTATAATACAAAAGTATGAGAACCTCAAAACTTTATCCACATGTACAAAAATCTGCACAAAAATCTAAAATGTGCTGATTCTTATACGGAATAGGTGCATACTTTCCCATAACACATAGAGTGAAATCTGCAACAAATCTCCAACACAATTCACATTTAACACAAGACCGTCTATGGTCACTCACTTAAGTTGCATTGGTCAATAACCCCTCCAATGAGATCCCCATGCTGCTGTGTCCCCCTTCCTCTTTGGTATGAATAAGTCTAACAGACTCCAGATAGGGTTTAAGATGGCCACAGCTTTATTATTAATATTTTACCAAACTAGATATGCCAGCCCCAAAACACGGGCACCAAATAACCAACTCTGCCAAGAATCTCTGCCTTGGAGATGTACCTTGGAGTACCACCTCTAGGACTAACTCATTACAAGAACAATTCTGGCCTCAAATCTCCGCCAAAAAAAGCTAGGACAAAGACACAGTACTCTGTAGTAATACAGCACACAGAGATTCTACTATGAGGCTAAATATAGATGTGATTGCATATGACAATATAAAAAAGAACAGAAGAGCAGGCGGGTGGGCGGATGTGCCATCTGTCTGTATCAAATAGCAGGGATGCCAGAAAGATATCAGCACCAAGACCAGAAAGACCGCACCTGTATTTTGTAAACAGGATTATGAACTGTCTGCAACCCCAAGCTTCCAGAGGCTACAGACTAGTCATAGCACCCATGACCTCCAGCAAGAGGCCATGAATGCCACGTATTGCTATAGATTAGATGCAAAATCTATGGAGGAAAGGGATGCAAATGAGCTCTTAACAAGCTCTGCCTCTAATGCCACCAGATGTAAGGCAGCTACTCCATAAGTGAATGTTTGACCCTTTAACTAGGCCTTGAGACATAGTTACATAGTTGATATGATTGAAAAAAGACATAAGTCTATCAAGTTCAACCAAGGGATAGGTGGGGACGCGAATCCCAAAAGGAAGTTAGACTCAAATTTCTACACGTTTTTATAAGCATTAATGTTGTTTACTTTTAAAAATTAATCTAAACCCTATTTAAAACTGTCTACTGTATGCTGTGACCGTGTCCTAAGGAAGTCTATTTCACAGCTTCACAGTTCTTACAGTAAAGAAGCTTTGACGGAACCTTTTCTTCTCCAGCCGGAGGCAGTGCCCCCTTGTCTTTTGAGGGCATTTTACATAGAACAGTTTTTCACCATATTTTTTGTATGGCCCATTTATATATTTGTATAGATTAATCATGTCCCCCCTTAGATGTCTCTTTTCAAGACTAAATAAATTCTATTATTTTAATCTTTCTTCATAACTATGACCCTCCATGCCTCTTATCAGTTTAGTCGCTCTCCTCTGTAATTTTTCCAGCTGCAGTGCTTCCTTACTATGGACTGGTTCCCAGAACTGAACTGCATATTCCAGATGAGGCCACACTAACGCTTTGTAAAGTGGTAATATTACATCCCTGCCCCGGGAGGCCATGCCTCGTTTAATACATGAAAATATCCTGACTAAGCCAGCACCTCATCTGCAGACAGCAGCTTTGGCGTGATTGCCCTTCATCAGTGCAGAGCACTGCTGTCTGCAGATGAGGTGCTGGCTTATTTAATATCCGAGTTATACCGCAAGGCCTAGTTAAAGGGTCAAACATTGACTTATAGGATAGCTGCCTTACATCTGGTGGATCACTGTGGATTTGTTTTTAGATCAGCAACTAATCCTCAGTATGTGAACATTGCTTTGGAGTCACTGGGTCGTCTGTCTGCACAGCTCCAATAGACTTCAATGGAGAAGGCCGTCTATCTCTCCTGCTAATAAGGGGTCAGATGGAGTTCAGGTGCTAGAGGAGAGATGGGGATCCTATTAACTTTATTCCAACCCTACACATAGAGGGTAAAGTGAAAATGGTAAAGATGTTGCAGAAACAAATGTTTGGGCAATAATTTTGGGGTATATTATATACTGTACTGGGGGTATCCAACCTCTTACTCACCATCTAGTAGATGTACTTTCAAAAAACAGTTGGGGAGCCACAAGTTGGAGACCACTACCAGATGGTATAGTTTGCTCTTGAGGCACCATGTGGTAGTATTAGGCCATCAGTGTAATAAATATATAAGTAGAATTCGCGTTAGGGAATTCTGTTATAGGTTCAGTTAAAACTGAATTTTCGGACGGAATGCAAAACAGAAGCCTTTAAGAGGCTCCGTTCTAATACATGTCAATGGGGACAAATAACGGTTCTGTTTGGTTCCATTATACGTGACAGTAAAAATAGTCCTATCGACAGGACAATTTTTTTGACAGGACAATTTTTTCTGTTATGTATAACGGAAACAAACTAAACCGTTATTTGTCCCCATAGACATGTATTAGGACGGAGCTAAATTGAATGTCTCTTAAAGGCTTCAGTTTTTCATTCCATCCTGAAATTCCGTTCTAACTCTTTTATAACGAAACCCTATAAGGGAATTCCATAACGCGAATGCAAACCCGCCCTAAGTTGAGCAAAAATGAATACCTTTAAAATTGAGAAATAATATCAGATATTCTTAGCTTCTTTTCCAGTTACTCTTCTTCTCATTTTTGCTCCATACCAACTTTGCATTTCAGCCCCATCGGATTGATAAACAGCTCTCCGTAAGTGAAAGATTTTGAGAATTGTCATGATTGATGTCTCGTAGAGCTGGCGTTGCTTCCATGCTCCTACCATCCATCTCTCTGGTAGGGAACTCAGCACAAAGTAATCTGACAGCGCAGAAGCGCCAGCTTTCAGCACAACTGGAACCAGTGTGTAGATTGCTTTAATGAAGATCCCTCTAGAGGAGATCATCCGCTGTGGATGATATTATTGTTTAGAAGAAAGCATATTAACTTGCCACCGCTACGCACTGATGTGACCTAGAAACTATTTTTACCTCAGATACATAAAAGGAAATTGTTCATCATGTAAAACAGACTCTTAGTTTGGAATAGGATATACTGTATCCCTAAATGTTCCCTTGAAATGTCTAGCCAAGTGAGGCATCCCAATGCCAAAGGAGGGATTTACTTCACTGGAGCTTGAACAATACGCATTTTCCTTGTGTAAAGGGGAAATGAACAGACAGTATTGGGGAGAGGAAATTAACTGCTGAGTTCTCAAAGTAGTCATCCGGCGAAACATATTCTAAGTTTTTCAAACCAGCACCTGGATCTGAATACTTTTGAAATTGTATCTAATAAAAAATTTAGTAAAGCCACTGAGTTACTCACTGAAATCTAGTGAAGAGCGAAGTTTTCAAAAATTCGATAAGGTTGCTTCGCCGCACTTCGACAAGAAATTCAATTAGTTATGAATTACTTTGTAAGGAATCACATTCTATTGTATGGAGTGGGAGCAATGACGGAGAAAGGTGATCGTGCCGTCCCCATCATTTAAACCATCAGACGCCGATCGCGGCATCTGAGAGTCACATTGAGCCTATCAGGGGGTTTGATGGAAATTGATGATGTGAGTATGTTTTTTTTTATTTTTTACCGCCATTACAGGAAAAATTGATTAGTTAACACGAAGCACCAAGAAATTTGTATTCATGGCGATTTTTCTGGAAAATCGGATCGAATTCCACTTTGTTAACTTCGATTTGCTCAACACCACTGAAATCTATCAGTATAGTGCCACCTGCTGTTTGCCTTTTTTCTAAATTCTCTGTTCTACTCACTGAGGTTGACTTACATGCTCAGTTCCATCCTTCAATGGCCACCAGCTGCAGCAGAGAGGACCCCCCCCCCCCCCTCCGAGAAAGAGCACCCCTTCCCCCTAAGCTGCCATCTTGAAATAAATCTAGCAGAGCAAATCCAGCATGGATCCATGCAAGGTACAGGGCTGGTTCTAAGTCTGTTAGAAAGACACTGTCATGGACTATATGATACCTAATTTTCATGTTTTACATTACCACTAGGATAACCCCTTTCAAGTGTAAAGAGTTATCTCCATCTAGGTGTTTATGGCATATCAATAGGATATGTCATAAATGTCTGAGCTCAAGAATAAAGCCCTGCTGTGAATGGAAGTCCTATAGCAGTGAATGGAAGGGTGGCCGCTCATGAGTCGTGTCCCCTCCATTCACTGATATAGGACTTCTCAATTAGCTATATTCAGAAGTTCCATAACAGTGGAAAGGATACCACACATACTCGATGTGCTCTTCATTCATGGTGGGGCCCTATTCTTGAGATCCAAGATGGTTCCAGAGATGAGACCTGTCCTGTACCTAAAAGATATTTATGGTACATCCTATTAATATGCCATAAATTTCCAGATGGCACAACCCCTTTAATAGTTTGACCACAACATTTCCAGCAGTTTTCAAATGAATAGTCAGGTAGTTGGTGACTCGCAACTTGGTGGTCTTTGCTGGTGGCCAGTAAAAATAAAGATACCTTACCAAAAATTAAGTTGATGCTGTGAAAGTTTGTGGTCCCTGGTTTCTATGCTCAAATGTTTAATATGATGATCACTGAGGTTTCATACTGAGATTCCTTGGATCCACCACAGGAAAGGATTCTGAGGACCTACCCTGCATCTATACATAACCTGATAATAGTGACCCATGGGCAATTTAAATCAACAGTCCAGTTAGCACTGCAAAAATGATATGTATCAGTAACTACTACCTGCTATTAATGTTCCTCTGATTCCTCTGATCTTGCTTCTTGGCTGCTTTTTAGCTAAGCATTATTAGGATACAGCTGTGATCTGTGACTACGGCTTACTTACAGTGGCTACAGGGAGTCTCAGGTACTGTCTGTCTCATCATTGGTTCAGACAGTTGCTCTCTCCTCCCCTTTCCGCTCTGCCTCCCAGTTCAGCTGCTGTGTATAACAAGAGTCTATCACATACTCACCAGAAAGTCAGCGGGTAAAGAGCGTATTTCCAGTACAGCAGAGATAGAATAACTATAAAGTACAGATTACTAAAACACCAGTGAGAAAAATCTGATTATCAGGTAACTACCATACATCTATTTATTTGACTCGCTTATATTTTGCTAATATATTCCGCATTGCTTTACAGACATTATCATTGATTGTTGTCTTCAATGGGGATCACAATCTAAGTTCCCTATCAGTATGTATTTAGAGTCTTGGAGAAAATCCATGTAAACATGGGGAGAACATACAACCTCCATGCAGATGTTGTTCTTGGAAAGATTTGAGGACCCCAGCGCTGCAAGACACCACTGCTAACCACTGAGCCACTGAGGCGCATTGAGGTGGATAAGTAATGGGGAGTCTGGAGGGTCACATTAATCCTTGATGGACAAGTGAACAGATCGTGGCTTGAAAGCTTCAAAGGGGGTTGTCTTCTGGTGGATGAAAAAGAGTCAAGTCTGTCCTCACTGCATACAGGACTCCTATAATATACTCTATGTAGTTCCTGTGATCAGTGGCCTTAGAACATCCAGCTCATGGTGGTCGGTGGAGCAATTCCCAGTATGGTTAGTAGTAAAGTCTGCAACTGGTAATCAATATTAGCACTAGCAACAGGGAACATGGTCAAACAAATTTGGGGGCTTGCTTTAAATGGACCCTGTGTTGTCTGATCATAGTTATGGGCCGACCATAGAAGTTATGGGCCCCAATCACATTATAGGGGTTTCCCAGTTCATTGCATCATTCCAACTGTTTGATGCCAAAGATCAGAAGATTCTCTCATTCCCACAATCTTTTTGGCAGGTTTCATGTATTTTATGCATTTCCTATATGATTCCATATCTAATAAATTACCTGTATTTCCATATACTGTTCTTGAAAATTCTGGCAAATTATCTTTTTAGTGCCCCCTTTCGGGAGCTTCCCTGTAAGTTATGTCTGACTCACTAAAGAGCCTTGGCAAATGATAGGATATAATTCAAACCAGAGACAATCATTGTACTTTCTCTAAAGAAACCTCTGTCTAATTGAAGATTTACTGTCCTCTGCCAGCTGCGGCAGGTAAACCTCGTGACCGCTGAAGGAACCTGATAATTAGTAGGTCACAGAGGGATTTTATTTAATGGCCAGTGAATGTATTTGGACAAAATGGTTATGGCATCTTTCCAAATTGCTCCTTATTAAAGCAGATCTATTTAGACACCTTCCCTAATTATTTCAATGGGACAGGACTGAAATATGTCAGCCGTGTTTAGTTGCATGAATGTATATTGTGGTGCTAAACACATTCTTGTTCTTTTGTTTCTATCGTAGGAAACTTGAGGCTTCATGCACATAGCTGATATAGGTCCATGTGGTTTGAATCCTACAGACCCAAACTGATCATTTCCACTTAAAGGGACTATAATTCTAGGAGAGAATATGGTGTCTCCATAAAGAAAGAAACTAAGGGGGTCATTTATTAAACAGAAATATGTCTATATTATGCGTATTTCCTTTGCGCCAGGGCTAAAAAAAGTGGATGTGATGTGGAAGGGGACGGGCTTTAGGCTTAGAAAATAATCTAAATGTATGACAGCAAGGAGCCTGTCTTACATTTAGAAGCAGCGCTGGATACGCCGAAGTTATGTAGAGGCTGGCACCTCTACGTATCTTCGGCGGATTCACCACCAGCGCAGGGGCTTATTAAGACCGGTGTCTAATACTTCTGTCTTAATACATGTGCCTACAAGTATTGGAAGACATATAGCCTGTATAGGGGCCCCAAGGAGGACAGGAAGCTTACTCTGGTCATCAGTCATTTACACAGATGGTTTGAATGTGTCACCACCAGATCTTTGAGAAGTTCTGATAGACGCTCTTCAGTACCTCCTGCATGATCTTCTTTTGTTTTGCTTTCGTTTTGACATCTCTCCTCCCTCTCCCAGCTGTCATCTATTAGCAGTGATTGCCTCCCTATATATCTCCTCCCCATACTGCCTCACCTTGCGGTTTATACAACTTCCTGAAGTGTGCTGATGCTAGAAGCTGTTACTGCTGCATCCACAAGATAAGTCTGTTTCTTTATTTCTGTTTTCCTGTGGGCTTGATCCTTGGTGACCCTGACTCCCTCCGTATTAAGTGTAGGGAGCCGGTGGTCGTGTCCCCTCACTATTATAGGGTGTTCAGGTGTCATACAGTCGAGGAACGAAGGTATGCAATGTTCTACCATTGAGATTTTTGCATAGGCTGAGCAGTAAGGGAGAGAGCTAGGGCTGTTACAGGGCTTACCCTTTTGTTCTATAGTTTTGGATCAAGTCAGTCGGATCTTCATTTATGTCTTCTAGTTTTCTGTAACACCATCCGTGACAGAATGTCTGAGATTCTCTGTAATCGAATAATCTCTGGTGATGCTGTCAAACAATATACAGCCATGAGAAGACAGCAGCCATTGAGTCGTGCAGCCTCCAATATAGGTATCCTACCAGGGATATCAGCATTAACCCGTTCATTACCTAAGGATATAGGAATTACTCATTCTCTACAATAGACCACTAGAGATATAAGCATTAGCCCTTTCACCACCCTTAACCACCAGGGGTTCTGACATTACCCTTTCACAACCTTCAGCCACCCTGTTTGTTGATATTAATCCCTTTTCTACCCTACCTGAACTGCCCACCATCAGATTTAATGCCGTAGGTTAAAGGGGTTTTCCAAGATAGCAGCCTAAAACAGGCGTAGAAAATCGTAAATGAGACCGGTCTGCTGGCCCGTCCCCTTTCCGGCCCATGCCACGCTCACTTTTTTAGACCTGGCATGAGCGGGGAAAAGTCGCAGATTGTAGCGCAATGGACCTTTGTGCCACAATTTGCACCAGAAATACACCTAATATAGTCATATTTCTGTTTATTAAATGACCCCATAATTTACACCAAGCACCATTATAAATCTATACATCCATTGAGTGTTATACATAAAAGATCAATTTAAATAACAAGGTAAATCATTTTATTTGTTATTTTTGATCGTCTGCAAACGGAAATGATCATTTCACCTTTATTATGACTTATGTGGAGGTCATAGAGGGGCTCTCTGGCTCAGGACTCATCATCAGCAGTAGAGGAGTGCTGCTGAAAAGGGCATCTCCTGCTCTGGAGGACGTGTCATATCAATGTGCTCTGCACACTAACACATTTCCCCTACAGCTTTGTTATGTCTATAGACAGCCTTTTTTAACACATAGCTATAAATTCACAAAAATACTGTCTAGTTTTGCTTGCCATTGGAGGTGTTTTCCAATATTACTCATACAATTGAAGTCAGATTAGTAGAGGTCTGGCAGAAGGGAGCTTAAAGGGGTTGTCAGCTTTCAAACCCTTTCAGGCATGTCCATCCTCACCAGACCTGTGGAGGGAAGCATAATTACCTGCTCCCTGCCACTCGATTCTGGTTCCTTTGGTTCGCCATACACTGGTTGCCTGCTTATCAACTTCTGGAATGGACAGGCGTCACGTGTGTCGTTGCAGCTAATGACTGGCCACAGTGGTGATTTGCTCCCCAGATGGCACGCTTGAGGAAAATGTATGACTAACTGCACTTTCATAAAACCTTTGCTTTATAGTTTTAATTGGTGGGGTCCTGATGCTGAGACTCCCACCAGTTGCTGAAAGTAAGCATCAAAAGGCGTTCATCCAAATGCGGTGCCCCCTTGGTTTGATTGACTCTCCATAGAGAGGTTGGTTTAGCTGAAGATGGACTCTTAGACATCAATGAGCTGGTCTTCAGCTACCTACACCTCTCCAAGGAAAGCCATGGAGATCTAATCACAGTAAATGGGGCACAGCAGTTGGCTCAGCATGTCTGCTCCTTCATTTTAGAGATCAATCCAGACACCAACTGACCAAAACATCTGATATGTCTCTATGACATGTAAAACGGCAGTTACTTGTTATATGGGGCTGATTTGTAGTACCAGACCCAGCCACATTTATGTATGTCCTTCTGTGTGCAGACCAACACATGGATGACCATATGGCTAGAAAATCCCCTCACTAAGGCTGGTTTCACACCGGCGTTGCGGAAAAAGATGCGGGTGCGTTGCGGGAACATGCGCGATTTTTCCGCACGAGTGCAAAACATTGTAATGCGTTTTGCATGCGCGTGAGAAAAATCTGCATGTTTGGTACCCAAACCCGAACTTCTTCACAGAAGTTTGGGTTTTGGTTAGGTGTTGTGTAGATTGTATTATTTTCCCTTATATTATGGTTATAAGGGAAAATAATAGCATTCTTAATACAGAATGCATAGTACAATAGGGCTGGAGGGGTTAAAAAAAAATTATAATTTAACTCACCTTAATCCACTTGTTCGTGCAGCCCGGCTTCTCTTCTGTCTTCTTCTTTGAGGAATAGGACCTTTGATGACGTCACTGCACTCATCACATGGTCCATCACATGATCTTTTTTTACCATGATGGTGGATCATATGATGGACCATGTGATGAGCGCAGTGACGTCACCACAGGTCCTTTTTCTGTGCACAGCAAAGATGAAGACAGAACAGATGCCGGCTGCGCGAGCAAGTGGATTAAGGTGAGTTAAATTATTATATATTTTTTTAACCCCTACAGCCCTATTGTACTATGCATTCTGTATTAAGAATGCTTTTATTTTCCCTTATAACCATGTTATAAGGGAAAATAATAATGATCGGGTCCCCATCCCGATCGTCTCCTTGCAACCGTGCGTGAAAATCGCACCGCATCCGCACTTACTTGCGATTTTCACGCAGCCCCATTCACTTCTATAGGGCCTGCGTTGAGTGGAAAATGCACAATATAGAACATCAGAACAGTAGGTTAGTTGGATGCACAGGGTGGCTGATACACCAAAAAGGGTGCTCTCAAACTCACAGCGTCACCCCGCTGTTGGAAAGCAAAAGTATCGATAGGAATGATTGGGCACACCTAAGATACTTGGTAACCGATATTTATTAAAGTAGTAAGAATAGTTAAAATATTTAGACAGTAGTAAAAGACAGTGAAAAAAGACAACAGTACAGATTTCGCCGCAATGTTAATTTACAAAACTGCCGCGTATTTTGACAGCAATCAAATGGAGATTAAATGTGTGTGTGACCGAAAGGAGGCTCAAAATTGGTCACCAACTGGCAGTGCTGGTGATTGACAGCCTCATTGCGGCCACAGCGGACAAAAGGAGTTAATATTCCAATACTGATAAATCAATTGATTGCTCAGTGGATTTAAAATGCAATGTGGGTAATAATCATATAAAGATATATATAAAAATAGAAGTAAGAATAAAAATAAAATTAAAATAGTAATGTCCAGATATAGCAGGTCGGGATCCCTCTGGTATTGTCACCGACTTTAACGTAGCATAAGAATGTTTAAAAGAAATTACGATGTTCAGAATCAAAGTGGCTCCGTCTCTGACCCGGCGGCGTCCCGCTTGCAGTCAGAGATTAATCCGGCAGTGAGACAGTAGTCAATTAGGGAACAGTCTTACCAGTGTTGGAGGGTTCTCCTAAGTCGGAGATACCTCAGCCGTCTATCGAAACTCTCTTTCGGTTTTTGTCTTTATTATTGAATGGATCCAGCGGTAATTCGCTTGTGGTTTACTGCACGTGGTCCCGCTTGTTGGCTCCAGAAATGCTGAGTTTCTGGGGTAGGTTTCAGATCGGCTCCGTTCGATACACTGGCTCAGAGTGGTCCTTAGGTCAGTTGGATGCGGTGCACTCGCATAAAATTGGGGGGTCAGACCAGACGCGTTTCGGGGCTATAGTGTCCCCTTCCTCAGTGGCTATCCGACCTCCCCAAATGGTCATCCTTTTATACCCTGTGCGAGGGCTTTACAAGACCCGATCTGGATTTTAATTCCGGAAGTCTTATGTGAGTCATTAACCCATCAAATGAAAGTTAACTCTTTGGTGTATTGTGCCGGCTTTACTTGCTTCGTTTTAGATTAAACATGATCGGTCTATGCTGTAACTTGTCCGATCATATTATCTTTTAAACTTAATAAAATAGAATAGAAGTAAAGTTGAAACTGAAAGCAAAAGTAAACAATAATAGATAATTTAACATTTCACTTGCGTTTTTGTTTTTCCCACAATCCGCCGAAGCGGTTGCATATTAGATGATGTTTCAAACGATAATCTAATTGCAGCATAAATAATACATTATGACCGTAATTTATAACAAAGTTCATATAATGTATAAAAACAGTGTAGGTTAAAATAGAGAATCTAGATAGGAGAATAGAAAGATAGATGTTAAAAGAGGAAATTGGGATGTGAAAATAGATAAAAATGTATTGTCTCTAAAAGTTATTAAAAATATTTGTGTGTAAAATGTAGACCATTATTTTGAAATTGTGAAATGCACTGGTGGTTTTGAGTGAAGTATAAAATATGTCACAGTGGGTCCTATAGAAGTTCCACATAATATGTGTTGTATAAATGTGAAATGGATAACATGCCTAACGTTGCTGAAGTCCAATATTATTACCCCCAAAAAAACAAGAGAAAGAAGAAGAAAAAACTGGGAAAATATTGGAAAAATATTGAAGAATAATAAAAAATATATATTTTTTTGAAAAGTATTGAAAAAATATATGAAAAAAATATATGAAAAAAATATATATATTTTTTCCCTTTTTTTCCTCTTTTTTCCTTTCTCTTGCTTTTCTTACTTGACTAATGTTACATAGGGTAGTTGGGATGATGCCATACACAGTCGGTCGATGCTCATTGTTATGGGACTGCCGTCAAGGGGGAACCAGCCAGGGCATAAAGCAACTTGGCATAGTTCACCCTCAAAGGCAGTCCCCAACCTATACTCATAGAAAGCCGAAGAGTTCATACTCAGCATTTAAGCCATCTGGAATCATAGTCTCCAATTCAAAAATCCTTTGTGTCTCTAGTCTCGACATTTTACTGATATGATTCCCTTTTCTCCAGCTTTTAGGCACTCTATCTATGGCCGCAAATTTTAAATTAGATGGATCGCTGTTGTGTGCAATTTTAAAATGTTTCGAAAGTGAGTGAGTCTCCACACCCTTTTTAATATTAGATATATGTTCCGAAAGGCGTTTTTTAAGGGTTCTCTTAGTCCTGCCTATATACTGGCGTTTGCAAGGGCACTCTATTATGTAGATAACATTTTCTGTGCTGCAGGTTAAAAATTCTTTTATAGTGTGTTTATATCCATTTGTGGTTGCAGTTATTTCTTTCGTTTGTTTAGTAAATTTTGTTAATTTGCAATTGCCACATTGGCCACATCTAAAGAAACCCTTAAGGTCTATCCATTTTTGAAGTGTTGGGATATTTTGACGTTGATCATTTTCTTTAACTGTGGGGGCTATCTTGTTTCCCAAAGTTGGTGCTTTAGTAAAGACAATCACAGGTTTTGATGGGATTATCGTCCCTATGGTCTTTTCTTTTTTAATGATGTCCCAATGTTTTTGTATGATGTTCCTTATTTTGCCATATTCGCTACTGTAGGGTAATATTATCTTGACTTGATTGTTTATTTCTCCTTTGCTGTTAATATTTTTTGGATTAAAAAATTCCTTTCTATCCATTTTAGTGACTTTATCTAGTGCCAGATTTAAAAGTTTTTCAGGGTATTCTTTTTTTTAAAATTCTAGTTTCATTTGTTCCGCCTCTATTTCAAATTGGTCCGTCATTGTACAATTTCGTCTCAATCTCCGGAACTGACCTTGCGGAATATTTATAAGCCAACTTGGCAAATGGCAGCTATTGAACAGAATATAGCTGTTCCGCGTTGATGGTTTAATGAACGTACAGGTTTTTAGTACATTCTCATCTACGTAGATCTTCAGATCTAAGAATTCTAAAGTTTCTTTACTGTTAGTGCCGGAGAATTTGAGATTAAAATCATTCTGATTAATATCATCTAAAAACTGTTTAAGAGATTCGGGGCCCGATTGCCAAATAAAAAACACATCGTCGATATATCGTTGCCAGAGCACCAGGTCCGTCCCCAGTCTGGGAGTCACAAGTTGTTCTTCCCAATCGGCCATAAAAAGGTTGGCATAACTGGGGGCGAACCTGGTGCCCATGGCAGTGCCCCGAATTTGCAGATAAAAAGAACCATTAAAATAAAAATAGTTATGATTCAAAATAAAATCAATTCCCTCAATTAAAAATTCTATCTGTTTATCAGTTAATCTATTTTCCGTTGTAAGTTGCTTCTTTATCGCTTTTTTGCCTTGTTCGTGATCTATGACCGTATATAAAGATTGAACGTCCAAGGATCCCATAATCCAGTGTTTTTCAAATTGCATGTTCTCTATTTTATTTATAATTTGTGTTGTATCTTTGACATATGAAGGTGTATTTTTGACCTTAGTTTGCAATAGGGTGTCAATGTACATTGAGAAATTAGCTGTTAGTGATTCGATCCCTGAGATAATGGGGCGACCAGGTGGATTTAATATATCTTTATGTACTTTTGGGATACAATAAAACGCCGGTATTCGTGGGTATTTGTTTAAAATAAAGTCATATTCCTCTTTGTTTAAAATCCCACTATCCTTTCCCTTCTTACACAGATTCTCTAAACTTTTAAAAAATTCATCCGTTGGGTCATTATTTAATGGTTGGTATGTGCTATTGTCCGCCAATTGCCGTAGGCATTCTTCATTATATTTTTGGGCGTCTTGGATCACTATAGACCCTCCTTTGTCCGCTGGGCGGATTATGATATTATTCTCCTTTTGTAGGAGTTTGAGTGCTGCAATTTCTTTTTGTGTCAGATTATTACGTTTGTATTTCCCATTACTTTTTATCTTTTTTACATCCTTCATCACGCATTCTTTGAATGTAATCAGTTCTTGGCTGAGTTCATTTCGCGGATATTTTTTTGATTTATTTTTCAAAGAAGTATGTATGATTGAGTCATTGTTTAGAGGAGGTATATTTTCCTGATTCACTGGATTTTTTAGGAAATATTTTTTTAAACATAATTTCCTTATAAATTTTTCAATTCCAATGAATGTCTCAAATTTATTAAGTGGTTTGGTTGGTGCAAATTTTAAACCCTTATTGAGAAGCTGTTTCTGTGTGTCTGATAGAGTTACTGAACTTAGATTAATGATGGCATCATTTGTGATTATGGGTGATGTCTGTAGTGATAGTGTCTGTTTTCTCCTTGTTCCTCTTCGTGTCTTCCCCTTTCTGTGTCGTGGTATCTCACCCTGTGTGTGTGATTGTGATGTTCGTCCTGTGACTTGTGTCTCCTCATATTGGGAGTCTTGTATGTCTGTGGTGCATTCTGAATTTTGTTTCTCAGGTTGTATTGGTGATCTGTGTGTTGTGCTCTCAGAGGGGGGATCTCTGTTTTCTTCGTGGTCGGTGATGTGGTGGGGTACAATCTAAAAAATGATTAGATTCTTCTAGTGTTTCAAATCTATTATATGTGGGTATATTATAGTGTTCATTTCTTATTAGTTCTTGTTCCGTCATATCTCTTTCTTTAATGGTGTCACTTGATGCTCCTGTCATTAGTGCATGTTCATCTCGTTCTTCCCTGTTAATTGTTTCCCTATCAGATTTACCTCTTCTTTTAAAATTCAATTTTTTGACCTTTTTTTCTATTATTTCTTGTTCTATTCTGTCTAAGTTATTGCATATTTTTGTCTGAATTGTACTAATTTCTTCATTCCTAATGAATTTGTCTATTACTAGTTTTAACTCAGAGATGCGTTTAACAAAAGACGCACAGAGATATTGGAGGAGTCCACTAAACGCATCTCTGAGTTAAAACTAGTAATAGACAAATTCATTAGGAATGAAGAAATTAGTACAATTCAGACAAAAATATGCAATAACTTAGACAGAATAGAACAAGAAATAATAGAAAAAAAGGTCAAAAAATTGAATTTTAAAAGAAGAGGTAAATCTGATAGGGAAACAATTAACAGGGAAGAACGAGATGAACATGCACTAATGACAGGAGCATCAAGTGACACCATTAAAGAAAGAGATATGACGGAACAAGAACTAATAAGAAATGAACACTATAATATACCCACATATAATAGATTTGAAACACTAGAAGAATCTAATCATTTTTTAGATTGTACCCCACCACATCACCGACCACGAAGAAAACAGAGATCCCCCCTCTGAGAGCACAACACACAGATCACCAATACAACCTGAGAAACAAAATTCAGAATGCACCACAGACATACAAGACTCCCAATATGAGGAGACACAAGTCACAGGACGAACATCACAATCACACACACAGGGTGAGATACCACGACACAGAAAGGGGAAGACACGAAGAGGAACAAGGAGAAAACAGACACTATCACTACAGACATCACCCATAATCACAAATGATGCCATCATTAATCTAAGTTCAGTAACTCTATCAGACACACAGAAACAGCTTCTCAATAAGGGTTTAAAATTTGCACCAACCAAACCACTTAATAAATTTGAGACATTCATTGGAATTGAAAAATTTATAAGGAAATTATGTTTAAAAAAATATTTCCTAAAAAATCCAGTGAATCAGGAAAATATACCTCCTCTAAACAATGACTCAATCATACATACTTCTTTGAAAAATAAATCAAAAAAATATCAGCGAAATGAACTCAGCCAAGAACTGATTACATTCAAAGAATGCGTGATGAAGGATGTAAAAAAGATAAAAAGTAATGGGAAATACAAACGTAATAATCTGACACAAAAAGAAATTGCAGCACTCAAACTCCTACAAAAGGAGAATAATATCATAATCCGCCCAGCGGACAAAGGAGGGTCTATAGTGATCCAAGACGCCCAAAAATATAATGAAGAATGCCTACGGCAATTGGCGGACAATAGCACATACCAACCATTAAATAATGACCCAACGGATGAATTTTTTAAAAGTTTAGAGAATCTGTGTAAGAAGGGAAAGGATAGTGGGATTTTAAACAAAGAGGAATATGACTTTATTTTAAACAAATACCCACGAATACCGGCGTTTTATTGTATCCCAAAAGTACATAAAGATATATTAAATCCACCTGGTCGCCCCATTATCTCAGGGATCGAATCACTAACAGCTAATTTCTCAATGTACATTGACACCCTATTGCAAACTAAGGTCAAAAATACACCTTCATATGTCAAAGATACAACACAAATTATAAATAAAATAGAGAACATGCAATTTGAAAAACACTGGATTATGGGATCCTTGGACGTTCAATCTTTATATACGGTCATAGATCACGAACAAGGCAAAAAAGCGATAAAGAAGCAACTTACAACGGAAAATAGATTAACTGATAAACAGATAGAATTTTTAATTGAGGGAATTGATTTTATTTTGAATCATAACTATTTTTATTTTAAAGGTTCTTTTTATCTGCAAATTCGGGGCACTGCCATGGGCACCAGGTTCGCCCCCAGTTATGCCAACCTTTTTATGGCCGATTGGGAAGAACAACTTGTGACTCCCAGACTGGGGACGGACCTGGTGCTCTGGCAACGATATATCGACGATGTGTTTTTTTTTTTTATTTGGCAATCGGGCCCCGAATCTCTTAAACAGTTTTTAGATGATATTAATCAGAATGATTTTAATCTCAAATTCTCCGGCACTAACAGTAAAGAAACTTTAGAATTCTTAGATCTGAAGATCTACGTAGATGAGAATGTACTAAAAACCTGTACGTTCATTAAACCATCAACGCGGAACAGCTATATTCTGTTCAATAGCTGCCATTTGCCAAGTTGGCTTATAAATATTCCGCAAGGTCAGTTCCGGAGATTGAGACGAAATTGTACAATGACGGACCAATTTGAAATAGAGGCGGAACAAATGAAACTAGAATTTTAAAAAAAAGAATACCCTGAAAAACTTTTAAATCTGGCACTAGATAAAGTCACTAAAATGGATAGAAAGGAATTTTTTAATCCAAAAAATATTAACAGCAAAGGAGAAATAAACAATCAAGTCAAGATAATATTACCCTACAGTAGCGAATATGGCAAAATAAGGAACATCATACAAAAACATTGGGACATCATTAAAAAAGAAAAGACCATAGGGACGATAATCCCATCAAAACCTGTGATTGTCTTTACTAAAGCACCAACTTTGGGAAACAAGATAGCCCCCACAGTTAAAGAAAATGATCAACGTCAAAATATCCCAACACTTCAAAAATGGATAGACCTTAAGGGTTTCTTTAGATGTGGCCAATGTGGCAATTGCAAATTAACAAAATTTACTAAACAAACGAAAGAAATAACTGCAACCACAAATGGATATAAACACACTATAAAAGAATTTTTAACCTGCAGCACAGAAAATGTTATCTACATAATAGAGTGCCCTTGCAAACGCCAGTATATAGGCAGGACTAAGAGAACCCTTAAAAAACGCCTTTCGGAACATATATCTAATATTAAAAAGGGTGTGGAGACTCACTCACTTTCGAAACATTTTAAAATTGCACACAACAGCGATCCATCTAATTTAAAATTTGCGGCCATAGATAGAGTGCCTAAAAGCTGGAGAAAAGGGAATCATATCAGTAAAATGTCGAGACTAGAGACACAAAGGATTTTTGAATTGGAGACTATGATTCCAGATGGCTTAAATGCTGAGTATGAACTCTTCGGCTTTCTATGAGTATAGGTTGGGGACTGCCTTTGAGGGTGAACTATGCCAAGTTGCTTTATGCCCTGGCTGGTTCCCCCTTGACGGCAGTCCCATAACAATGAGCATCGACCGACTGTGTATGGCATCATCCCAACTACCCTATGTAACATTAGTCAAGTAAGAAAAGCAAGAGAAAGGAAAAAAGAGGAAAAAAAGGGAAAAAATATATATATTTTTTTCATATATTTTTTTCATATATTTTTTCAATACTTTTCAAAAAAATATATATTTTTTATTATTCTTCAATATTTTTCCAATATTTTCCCAGTTTTTTCTTCTTCTTTCTCTTGTTTTTTTGGGGGTAATAATATTGGACTTCAGCAACGTTAGGCATGTTATCCATTTCACATTTATACAACACATATTATGTGGAACTTCTATAGGACCCACTGTGACATATTTTATACTTCACTCAAAACCACCAGTGCATTTCACAATTTCAAAATAATGGTCTACATTTTACACACAAATATTTTTAATAACTTTTAGAGACAATACATTTTTATCTATTTTCACATCCCAATTTCCTCTTTTAACATCTATCTTTCTATTCTCCTATCTAGATTCTCTATTTTAACCTACACTGTTTTTATACATTATATGAACTTTGTTATAAATTACGGTCATAATGTATTATTTATGCTGCAATTAGATTATCGTTTGAAACATCATCTAATATGCAACCGCTTCGGCGGATTGTGGGAAAAACAAAAACGCAAGTGAAATGTTAAATTATCTATTATTGTTTACTTTTGCTTTCAGTTTCAACTTTACTTCTATTCTATTTTATTAAGTTTAAAAGATAATATGATCGGACAAGTTACAGCATAGACCGATCATGTTTAATCTAAAACGAAGCAAGTAAAGCCGGCACAATACACCAAAGAGTTAACTTTCATTTGATGGGTTAATGACTCACATAAGACTTCCGGAATTAAAATCCAGATCGGGTCTTGTAAAGCCCTCGCACAGGGTATAAAAGGATGACCATTTGGGGAGGTCGGATAGCCACTGAGGAAGGGGACACTATAGCCCCGAAACGCGTCTGGTCTGACCCCCCAATTTTATGCGAGTGCACCGCATCCAACTGACCTAAGGACCACTCTGAGCCAGTGTATCGAACGGAGCCGATCTGAAACCTACCCCAGAAACTCAGCATTTCTGGAGCCAACAAGCGGGACCACGTGCAGTAAACCACAAGCGAATTACCGCTGGATCCATTCAATAATAAAGACAAAAACCGAAAGAGAGTTTCGATAGACGGCTGAGGTATCTCCGACTTAGGAGAACCCTCCAACACTGGTAAGACTGTTCCCTAATTGACTACTGTCTCACTGCCGGATTAATCTCTGACTGCAAGCGGGACGCCGCCGGGTCAGAGACGGAGCCACTTTGATTCTGAACATCGTAATTTCTTTTAAACATTCTTATGCTGCGTTAAAGTCGGTGACAATACCAGAGGGATCCCGACCTGCTATATCTGGACATTACTATTTTAATTTTATTTTTATTCTTACTTCTATTTTTATATATATCTTTATATGATTATTACCCACATTGCATTTTAAATCCACTGAGCAATCAATTGATTTATCAGTATTGGAATATTAACTCCTTTTGTCCGCTGTGGCCGCAATGAGGCTGTCAATCACCAGCACTGCCAGTTGGTGACCAATTTTGAGCCTCCTTTCGGTCACACACACATTTAATCTCCATTTGATTGCTGTCAAAATACGCGGCAGTTTTGTAAATTAACATTGCGGCGAAATCTGTACTGTTGTCTTTTTTCACTGTCTTTTACTACTGTCTAAATATTTTAACTATTCTTACTACTTTAATAAATATCGGTTACCAAGTATCTTAGGTGTGCCCAATCATTCCTATCGATACAATATAGAACATGCTGCGATTTTCATGCAACGCACAAGTGATGCGTGAAAATCACCGCTCATCTGCACAGCCCCATTGAAGTGAATGGGTCCGGATTCAGTGCGGGTGCAATGCGTTCACCTCACGCATTGCACCCGCGTGGAAATCTCGTCCGTGTGAAAGAGGCCTAAGAAGTTCCCGTGCGAAATTATAAATGGGCAGGTTTCCGAATAACATTTTTCTATGACTTTACCTGAAGCCCTGCCCCATCCCTAGAAATGGAGCACATTGGCTTCTTTCGGAACTAGACACAGTCTTATCGGAGACTTCATTTTACAGTGAAATTTTTCAATATGGACTGAAAGGAAGATGAAAAGCAATTAATATGAATTACAAATGTGTGTATAAAGATAAAACATTCATCTACAATAAGACTGAAAATGGAGAACGTGTTATGTAACCCTTCAGGAAATGCGGGATTTCTTCCAGCGGAGTACATCTGACCCTCCAGAGCTAATCCACTCATATAAATCCTTCATGTCACTACAGATTGTCCTGCCTGTCCTGGAGAGACAAGTACAAGATTCACTCTGCGGCTATGCTGGAATCCCTATCTGTCTATCACTGAATAAGTACTTCTCCGCCGGCCGACATCAGACCCTGAGAAAATAGAGTTAATCTCCTTCCTTTGTGATGCAGACATGTCTACTGGCAAAATAACACGGTGACTGCAGAACAAAGAGGTCTTCTCCTTTTGTCTCGTTTGAAAACATTTTGTTTTCATCCTGCTTGGATTTCTATACTTCGGATATACTGGATCTTCCATGCAATTTGTCTTAGACCATGGCTGCCAGCCCAGAATTTCCATTGAGGAATGTAACTTTTGCAGTTATTGATTGCATAACAGAAAAGGTTTTAAGGTCAGAAAGCCTAGTATGTGGCCGTACCCTTATAGAATTAATATCAAAGGGGTTGTATCGTCTTGGACATTGGGGACATATCACTAGAATATGTCTGTAATGTCTGATAGGTGCGGGTCCCACATCTGGAACCTGCATCTATCCTTAGAACAGAGCCTGCAAGGCGCAGGAGGGTGCAGCACCCATGTGCGGCCTCCTTCCATTCTATTCTATGGGACTGCCGAAAATAGCCAAGTGCTGGCTCAGTTACAGTGGAGGAAATAATTATTTGACCCCTCACTGATTTTGTAAGTTTGTCCAATGACAAAGAAATGAAAAGTCTCAGAACAGTATCATTTCAATGGTAGGTTTATTGTAACAGTGGCAGATAGCACATCAAAAGGAAAATCGAAAAAATAACTTTAAATAAAAGATAGCAACTGATTTGCATTTCATTGAGTGAAATAAGTATTTGAACCCCTACCAACCATTAAGAGTTCTGGCTCCCACAGAGTGGTTAGACACTTCTACTCAATTAGTCACCCTCATTAAGGACACCTGTCTTAACTAGTCACCTGTATAAAAGACACCTGTCCACAGAATCAATCAATCAAGCAGACTCCAAACTCTCCAACATGGGAAAGACCAAAGAGCTGTCCAAGGATGTCAGAGACAAAATTGTAGACCTGCACAAGGCTGGAATGGGCTACAAAACCATTAGCAAGAAGCTGGGAGAGAAGGTGACAACTGTTGGTGCGATTGTTCGAAAATGGAAGGAGCACAAAATGACCATCAATCGACCTCGCTCTGGGGCTCCACGCAAGATCTCACCTCGTGGGGTGTCAATGGTTCTGAGAAAGGTGAAAAAGCATCCTAGAACTACACGGGAGGAGTTAGTTAATGACCTCAAATTAGCAGGGACCACAGTCACCAAGAAAACCATTGGAAACACATTACACCGCAATGGATTAAAATCCTGCAGGGCTCGCAAGGTCCCCCTGCTCAGGAAGGCACATGTGCAGGCCCGTCTGAAGTTTGCCAATGAACACCTGAATGATTCAGAGAGTGACTGGGAGAAGGTGCTGTGGTCTGATGAGACCAAAATAGAGCTCTTTGGCATTAACTCAACTCGCTGTGTTTGGAGGAAGAAAAATGCTGCCTATGACCCCCAAAACACCGTCCCCACCGTCAAGCATGGGGGTGGAAACATTTTGCTTTGGGGGTGTTTTTCTGCTAAGGGCACAGGACAACTTATTCGCATAAACGGGAAAATGGACGGAGCCATGTATCGTGAAATCCTGAGCGACAACCTCCTTCCCTCTGCCAGGAAACTGAAAATGGGTCGTGGATGGGTGTTCCAGCACGACAATGACCCAAAACATACAGCAAAGGCAACAAAGGAGTGGCTCAAGAAGAAGCACATTAAGGTCATGGAGTGGCCTAGTCAGTCTCCGGACCTTAATCCAATCGAAAACCTATGGAGGGAGCTCAAGCTCAGAGTTGCACAGAGACAGCCTCGAAACCTTAGGGATTTAGAGATGATCTGCAAAGAGGAGTGGACCAACATTCCTCCTAAAATGTGCGCAAACTTGGTCATCAATTACAAGAAACGTTTGACCTCTGTGCTTGCAAACAAGGGTTTTTCCACCAAGTATTAAGTCTTTTTTTGTTAGAGGGTTCAAATACTTATTTCACTCAATGAAATGCAAATCAGTTGCTATCTTTTATTTAAAGTTATTTTTTCGATTTTCCTTTTGATGTGCTATCTGCCACTGTTACAATAAACCTACCATTGAAATGATACTGTTCTGAGACTTTTCATTTCTTTGTCATTGGACAAACTTACAAAATCAGTGAGGGGTCAAATAATTATTTTCTCCACTGTATTTCCATAAACCGAATAGAAGTGAATGGAGTGGCAGCTGCGTTTGCACAGTGCGCTTCCCATTCATTTCAATGGGACTTCCGAAAGCTATTTTCAGCAGTCCCATGCAAATGAATTGAGGGCGACCACGCATGTGCAGTGTGCCCTACTGCACTTTTCCAGCTCTACTCTAAGGAGAGGTCCTAACAATATGCCCCTAAAATGATACAACCCCTTTAAGCTTCACGTTGATCACAAACTATCAATGGAAGGCCATCTGTGGTGTCCCCCTTTAGATGAGGCAGCTGGTGTGCACTGTGCAATGGCATGTGTCGCCTGCCACTAAGGCTGGTCCTGATTGGATGGAAGCAGGCCATTGTCCAAATGTAAATTCTGGTTGACAAGTCAATAAATAGCATAATCAAATTTGTATTGTATATAGGACTGGCACTCATATATGAAATAGAAACATGGTTTATTGGAGTAAAAAATAAAAATAGAAATCAGCCTGTCACATGTACAATCTCAATAAAATACTATATTATTACAATCATAGATCATAAACACAATATCAGTGTAATAAAATTAAAAAAATATCAAAAATATAAAAAATAGTGCAGGAGCCGATGGCACTTTGTTGGACCTATGATGGTCCTGGGTATCAATTATATATATTTGTCTTGGAGAGACAATGGTGCCGTTGGTTTCTGCCACCCTAAATGGTATTCCTCTTAAAAATCTAATTTCCATGTACTACTCCCGCAGACAGCAACTGGTTAAACCCCTCAGGTCTCTATGTATTGAAAATGTCCCGTATCCACGGACTTCAGAGATAGCCGGCTAACCTCACACAGGAACATCACGTGATAAGTAGCGGTGAGAAACAGGAGGGACGCCAATACCGCAGCCGGGACGCCGGCATATAGAGCGGAAAGAGGGACTAATCAATCAGTCCCACCGAATACAGCGCAGGCGGAGGTAAGCCCACACCTGTGGGGAAACGTACAGGAGGTATAATATCCTTCTATGAAAAGGTTAATCACGATGAACGCTGTTATTACTTCATGAGGATTGAACCTGTTTGACAACTAATATCACAAACGGCACTGTACTTGTGTGCAAGAGTGTACAGCGATTGTGCTGTTACCCCTCCACTAAGGACTAATTTTGTTGGCAATTACAAACAGTAGAACATCTGTTTGCAACAGTGTAAAGTTATTGCAGACATAGATACATTGTTCTACTGAAAGCGGATCATCCGGCTATCTGTTTGCAACAGTGTAAAGTTGTTGCGGAAATAGATACATTGTTTTACTGAAAGCGCTGGTTACCCGGCTATCTCTGAAGTCTGTGGATACGGGACATTTTCAATACATAAAGACCTATGGGGTTTAACCAGTTGCTGTCTGCGGGAGTACTACATGGAAATTAGATTTTTAAGAGGAATACCATTTAGGGTGGCAGAAACCGACGGCACCATTGTCTCTCCAAGACAAATATATATAATTGATACCCAGGACCATCATAGGTCCAACAAAGTGCCATCGGCTCCTGCACCATTTTTGATATTTTTGATATTTTTAGAATTTTATTACACTGATATTGTGTTTATGATCTATGATTGTATTAATATTGTATTTTATTGAGATTGTACATGTAACAGGCTGATTTCTATTTTTATTTTTACTCCAATAAACCATGTTTCTATTCCATATATGAGTGCCAGTCCTATATACAATACAAATCAGACTCAGCTTTGAGGGGTGTCTCAATTTTGGACTAGAGCACCTACCCTGAGTGGACAGTGGTGAGCGGATCCCTCCTTTTTTCCATTCTTTTTGAAAATAGCATAATCAGTCCATAATAACCAAGTTTTTCATAATGTTGGAGATGAGTACATTATTAATTTGGATCATAAAGCAGCAAGTCATTATAGCAAGAGCTCTTGGTGAGGTGTGAAGTATGAGAGAGAGAGAGACTAGTACGGCTGTGACTAGATGTTTTCTTGGGAGTATTCTTTCTCATTACGGAGAGCACCTACTTTCTGGAAAAAATATTCAAATTAGCTTTCCTAAGCCTATCTAATGCCAGCAGATGTAAGATGTGCTAATTTTCATATATTTTTCCCAGAAACCCAGAGGAAAGTTGACTGGCTTACAATACACCTCATGCATACTTGGCACCCTCCATAAAGTACCCCAACCAAGGCCTCTTAGGTGGCCAAGAAAAGTTTCTTAGCTCAACTATGTTAAAGGGTAGTGTCATGGACATTCCCGCGACTGGTGGCAGGAGATCGGTGAGACTGGCAACACGTGGTTTGATCTGACAGGTTTTCCTTGTGGATCAATAGCGTCTGTGTTGTTTATGGTAATGGCCACACCCTTTGCCTCAGGTGTTGCTAATGTGGTCATTTAACCTTCCTTATTTATTGTTGCTTCGTCCACAATGCTGTGCTATAGCTTCAGTTTCAGTTGTGGATTGCTGGTGTGTGGATCTCAGCGGTGTTCCTGGTGTTTCCATTGCTCCTTTGAAGTTAAGTCTTTCCTTTCCCTTTTGTATTTTGTTTGGGTTCTGTGTGTTGCATTTCCCTATTATTTGTATTAGGCCTGAAGCAGACTCCTATTCGTCTATCCTTTTGGAGGAACAGGTAGTCTCGTCCCTGCCATTAGTATCAGGGTCCTATAAGGCTTGATAGGACTCTAGGTATTCCTGCGTATGAACTCACCTACCTTTGAGGTCTGTTCATACTGGTAGTAAGTCAGGATTTTGGTTAGGGTTTTACTAGGGGGTGTCCATCTTCCTTCCCATTCTTAGGCCTGATTCCCTGTTCCCCCCTTCCATCTTATGCTCAGTGTGGTGTTTCACTCCCACACCGAAGCATGACAGATAGTTACCCAGAAAGAGCTAGATTCCTCATATGAAACAGTTTTGCTTTCCTTTGGAAATGAGTCTTGCATGTCTCTGTTCCAGAGAATCATTATGTACAGATGCAAGCATAGCATTAGATAAAAATCTCATTATGAACAGTTTGAGGCTACCAATAGGGGAAAATCGTATTATGAAAAAGCACTGATTAAAAAGTATAAGGCTACCACCAAAAACTTACTGGATAAATAAAATTGGGGAAAATTTATCTATGAAGTACAAAGAGATATGTTAAAAAAAAATACCTACTAGAGATGAACAAATCCATTCTATCAATATGAAATTCATCCTGAATTTTCCACTAGAATTTGGATCTCTTAAAAATAGGAATCTAGAGGTTCAGGTAGAATCAATTCTAAACCTACCTTTTTGATAAATTCTGCAAACCTGAAACAAACTGAATATTAGGTTTGCTCATCTCTCCCTGTCTTCAGACCTCTAGGCAAGAGATTGATCTGTCTTTTCTGTGTGAAGTCTTAATCGCGAAGAGATTTTATGTAAAATCTCAAGGTACTACTTAAAAGGGCTTTAGGTGATTAGAAAATTGATGGATAAGCCATCAATATCAGATTGGTAAAGGTCAGACTCCTGGTACCCTTGCTAATCAGCTGATTGAAGGGGCCATAGTGCTTGGGCAAGAACTGTAGCTTCTTATATTGTTTAGATTAAAAGGGTTGTCCCACAAAAAATATTCTATATTATTCAAACCAGCCCCTGGATCTGAATACCGTAATTTTGTAATTGCAGGTAAATTAAAATTTAGTTTAGCCACTGAGTTATTCAATAAAATCTATCTTTACAGCACCACCTGTTTGTTATTTTGCTTAATTCTCTGTCCACCTCTCTGAGATGGACACACATGTTCAGTTCGGTCCTTCAACTGCCACTAGTTATAGGGAAAGGGCTGCAGTAGTAAGGATATGCTCCCTGCAATAGGAAACACCCCCTGAGCTGCCAACTGGAAATAAATGTAACATGACAATTTGAGCAATGAATGGGGTGAACTCTGGATCCATGTGAGGTACAGGGCTGGTTCTAGCTTAGTAACAAAGACACTGTAAAGCACTATATGATGTCAGATTTTCACTTTTTACATTAGTCAAAGGATAACCCCTTTAAAGGGAATCTGTCAAGTCCCTTTTGCTGCCCATGCTAATTTCAGTGGTCTGTCAAGTGTGTGTATTTGTGTAGTAGTTTTAGAGAACTTACATGGCTTACAGCGAGGTGTCCAATGTATCTCTGATATTCAGGCTCCCTCTGTCTTCCAGCTGCTAATTGACAGGTTTCTCCCTATTACTTTGCCTAGGGAGACAGTTGTCAATCAGCAGAACCATCATACTAAATGTATTAAGTCAAAAAAAATAGTAGGTAAATGAGAGGCACTCCGTATAAGGGAATACAAACAGCAAGTGAATAATGGCTAGATTTTATTAATCCTATAAACAAGCCAATGCATCAAACAATAACAATGTTAAAAACATCCATAAAATGTGATAAAATGCATAAAATAAAATGAATACCCAATGGAAAAGGGCCCTGAGAAAAATTTGTCAGACAAGCATGAAAGTCCACAAATTCGTATTCGCAAATAATCAGCAGTCCCCACAATAGAAATAATCGCACCGGGTCTTTATACACTTGGAGAATTCGTAACTCAAGCCGGTATCAGGCTCCAAATGGATCGCATCCACAATCTGACAATGTCAGAAAAATAGTATTCTGTACTGTCCGATTTAAATCTTCCAGTAAATTTGAATAGTCAGATCTATCAATAATCGTGAAGGGAATCTCTTACTCTGTTCCGTCACTGGCTTGATATAATAGATCGCAAATACAGCCGATCTTACCCAAACGCGGCGTCCCACGTGGTATGGAGTTTCGAACGTCACGTCTGACGTGACTCCTCGGCTGGAATGGTAGTAAGACAATCGATCCTTCTTAAAGATGCAGCCTCTAGTTCGAGACAGGGTAGTGCTCCAGATGCGAAAGTCACCCCGATTATGGTTATTTCCTCCTCGTAGATCTTGATCTATTGGGGAACGGCTCACTGTCCCAACTGGCCCAGACACGTTTCAGGGTATACACCCCTTCCTCAGTGGACTGAGAATATATGGCGAATATTCCTCCAAATATTCGCGACATATCACGAATTCGAATATTGCCCCTGCCGCTCACCACTATTTATTAACAGCATTTTAGAAGATTCCTATTAAAGGGGTTTCACACATTAAAGGGGTTGTCCAGCACAATTGTTGTCCATAGGATGCATTTGGCATAGCAGCTCAGCTCCGTTTAAATGACTATGGCTGAGTTGCAATACCAGGCATAGCCTATGGGCAGGAATGGAGACGTCAAGGGGAGATCAAGTACTTCTCCTTCATAAAAAAAGAAATCTCTTTTCAGCTGAAGCTGATCAGCATTTTACATGGTGACCACAGTCTCTGTGTTTGAAGTTGCATTGTGCAATATTATTTACTGCTGTCGGATCTCTTTCCTAGAGGAGGAAAAAGAAGAAAGCATGAAAGAGCAAAGACACAGGCACAGCATAGCCTTTGTCTTTAGCACTATAGTAAAAATGTCAGCTGAAATTGTAAATCCACCTCGTTTTCTGATAGACTTTTCTATTCAGACTGTGTCTCCTGACTGTAGAAGAGACTACATCGCTTGGAGTTATTGTGTCTACTCTCTTCTATTCATATTCACTAGTAAGGCTGCATTCACACAGCATGTCAGCCTTCTGCAGGGCTTTATGTCAGAGGTATTCACATACCATGCTATTCTGTCCCGCGAAAATATGGGAAAGGAAGGGTAAACAGGTCAAACGGAGTCCGATGGTTAGTCCTTTGAATTCTGCTTAAAGGAAACCTGTCACCAGGATTTTGCACATAGAGCTGGGGACATGGGCTGCTAGATGGCCGCTAGCACATCTGCAGTACCCAGGTCCCATAGCTCTCTGCGCTTTTATTGTGTTAAAAAACTGTTTTGATTGATATGCAAATGACCTGATATGTGTCCTGTATCCGGAGATGAGTCAAGCGGAAAGGAGCCCAGCACCGCCCCGCGTCCTCCGAATCTCCTCCTTGCTGGCTGACGTCACAGAGCTGGAGCGCCGAAATCTCGTGATGCGCAAGCTAGCGCATGCGCAGTGTCGGCATCATGTTCATTCCCTGTACTGGCATCAGCACAGGGAACGAACTACACATGCGCTAGCTCGCTCATCGCGAGATTTTGGCGCTCCAGCTCTGTGACGTCAGCCGGCAAGGAGGAGATTCGGAGGACGCGGGGCGGTGCTGGGCTCCTTTCCGCTTGACTCATCTCCGGCTACAGGACTCATATCAGGTCATTTGCACATCAATCAAAACTGTTTTTTAGTACAATAAAAGCGCAGAGAGCTATGGGACCTGGGTACTGCAGATGTGCTAGATACTGCTGGTGACAGGTTTCCTTTAACTCATTATAGGGGTTCTCCCATGAAAAATATTCTACATTTTTCCAAAAAGCACCTGAATCAGATAAATAACGAAAAAATACCGACCCACAAGGAGCCATAAATGTCGCCAGAAAATTGAACCATAATCTTCACGAAGTGAAAAATTGAACCATAATCTTCACAAAGTGAAAATCGATAAGCTTTATTGATAACACATAACAATTACATACATGATGGTAAAAGGCAGCACAAAGGTGGAACACAAAGATGAGGAACAGGACATAGGGGGGGCCGAGAGGTGAGCACACCAACAAGCAGGGAAAAGAATACAAGATGGTAAACACCAAGACACCTCAGAATAATAAGCCCCAAACAATGGGAACTTTGTGTTCCATCTTTGTGCTGCCTTTTACCATCATGTATGTAATTGTTATGTGTTATCAATAAAGCTTATCGATTTTCACTCCGTGAAGATTATGGTTCAATTTTTGGGCGACAGTAAATTAAAAGGTAGTCTAGCCACTGTATTGTTTTCTTATTTCTCCATTAACTCCAATAATATTGCTAAGGTGGTCACACATGCTCAGTTCCATCCTTCAACTGCCACCAGCCCTATCTCCTGTTAGAAGCTGTAACCCTGGGTTCACACCTGAGCGTTTCTCAAACGCGCGTTTTACGCGCGTTTTTGTCGTGCGTTCTTATGCGCGTTTTTTGTAATAGTAAACGCGCGTTTGACGCGTGTTTGTGTCATTGACTGCAGTGTCCTATGGCCACAAACGCGCGTCAAAACGCCCCAAAGAAGCTCAAGTACTTGTTTGAGCATCGGGCGTTTTCGTACGCGCTGTAAAACGCCCAGGTGTGAACCATTCCCATAGGGAAGCATTGGATTTCATGTCTTGAGCGTTTTACAGCGCGTTTGAACGCGCTGTAAAACGCTCAGGTGTGAACCCAGGGTTACAGTTACAGGGAGAGAGCTGCAGAGGAAAGGACACCCCCTTAGCTGTAATAGGGAGAGAGGTGTAGCGGAAATGACACACCCCCTGAGCTGTGATAGGGGCAGAGCTGCAGCAGAATATACATGCCTCTGAGCTACCACCTTGAAATAAATCTACCCGAGCAATTAATAGACATGTTTTACCACAGAATGATATCTGCCACTAAAATGACCAGACTTCTGTCATCAAGAGATTCATGTACAATAATGGCATGCCAAATCACGATTCAGTGCTACACATATTCCTTAAAAAACTGGAATAAGATGCTAGAATTACATGTCTTCAAAAGACCACTTTGCTGCATAAGAACACCAGTCCTATAAATGGCATATGATAGGTATTTGGCCCTATAGCAGAGTCTACATTGGAGCCCAAGATACACCAATGGCCATGTTCGAACCATTCCATTATCTCAGTCACAAAAAAGTTGTTCTGTGGAGCCCTACTGTACCTCTATATGCCGCAGATTTCTCATAGATCTGCAGTTTTTTTTCTCTTAGATTCCATAGCAAAAAAAAAAAAAAGGTATCACGAAGAAAAATATGCGTTACCCATTTCACAATTCTTCACCGCTGGCATTGCACTGCTGCTTCAGTCTCTGCTGCTCCTCTGGTGAAGCACTCAACAAACCAGTAGAGGTCTACTGACGAGAACTGACTAAAAACAGCTGTCTATAGCAAACTGTAGAGATTGTTGAAAAGGTAAAGGTTATACAAAATGTATAAAAGAGATGTGACGCAAAAGGAATACCTGGAAAAATTTGACTTGTTCAGTCTGGGAAGAGATGTCTTAAGGGAGATTTATTAATGTGTGTAGATGTACTTATCCAGGAGGGGCCATCCCTGCAGTCAGGATCAGGCTGTATTGATTTTTCAGTTTATGAGGAATGACATTTTAGCTGTAATACTGATCCTGTTACAACCTCCTTTATCACATCGAAGATTTAAAAAAATGTAATGGCCAGAAATATTTTTTTAGCTTTGTTAATAATGTCTAATATTTTAAAGTTTTAAATCTCTGTGATAAAATAATTTGAATTGATTTAAAGTTTCTGCTGAACTTTAATGTAAAGTCATCTGCTTTTAAATGATCTCATACACTTTGCCAATTATCTTCTCCAAATTCTCTAACCAATTTACCGTATTTCCTCTTTCTGAAAATATTACCGTAGTCATCACAGCAAATTGAATTTCCATATTCCCATGTATTTGATTAGACCGAAAAGCCAATAATTAAAAATTAATAATTAAACTCTTAGCCCAAAGCCATTTGGCCTTGATAAATTTCAATATTTTTCCATTATTTTCTTTCTTCCAGAAAGTCACGAAAAGTGTAGAGGCAGATAAGGTCTAGAGATGAGTCAATTCTACATGAATCTAATTCCTTACAAATTTCCCAAAATAGTCTTATCTCTAGGAATCCGAAACCTTTGTGAATCGGCAAGTATCGTTTAAAATGGTGGCCACTATTTTACAGAGCAGGGAACATGGCATCTGTCACCAATAAGGGATCATTTTTGGCATGTGTTTTTAGAGAGACTGTTACTACCGGCTACAATCTATATAACCGTAGGCATATATGGCGCTGTAACTTTGATATAACCAATGCTGTCTTGGCATTATAGAACTTGAAAGGAGTTGGATACAGTCCAGATTGTGATACACAACTTTTCAGGGCCATCTGGGCACTTTGGATTCGGATCAGATTTATTTGGACCGAATCGAATCTGACAGCAGATTCGATCTAAAATGAATTCTCTAATAGGGCCCAATTCGCACTTGAACCCAATCACAATCGTGATCTTTGTACCACACATAAAGGTAGGTATTATGGTCTACAAGATGGTTAGGAGTCCCATCTTCTGGAAAAACCCACACAAACACAGGGAGAACATACAAACTCCATGCAGAGGACCCCAGCAATGCAAGGCAACAGGGCTAATCGCTCAGCCACAGTGCTACCCACAATACGTTGCCTAGATACATTGTACATACAGTACCCAGTCATTGCTGGGCAGTGCCATTTGTTGCTCAGATATATAATCCAAACTATATTGACCATCTGGTTATATTTTGCCCAAATTAAATAGAATGGCCACATAAGACCACAAATGTCCCCACATAATGCCATAGTATCTCTAAATATAGCCACATAGAGCCAACATAGCACCACATATCCACACAGAGCTGAATAATCCTACATAGTACCCAGAACATGACGCTCTCCCCCGGCATAGACTCTCTCAACTTACCATAGCTCATTTTTCTGGCACGTTACTGAAGTGTAGGGTATGGTGGGGAATGAAATAATAGAGTTAACCATAGTGACACTTGAATTTGAAGGTTCTGAATTGCATCTGGCTTTTGAGACTCTGGATAACAGTCTTTATCTACAATCTAGGAAAATAGATGTTGAGCATAGATTAGCTTCAGTAAACTATAAGGCGTACTATCTGTTGGCTGTCTCGGCAGGCAAGAAAAATAATAGCTTTAAGTAAGTTGCTTTCTTGTCCTAAACAGAATTTATTGATTGTCCTTCCACTTTATGTTAAGGCGGATTGGTTTTGTAATTCATTTTGTTGTGAACCTCCCAATTTCTTGACCTTGAAAAAAAAGCCTATTAGAATCAAATCTAAACAAGTGTGTAGTGACCAGAAAGTACTTCTACATTCCCCTCGCAGATGTCTAATGGGCATCTACCTTGTGTGACACAGTGAGAGGTTTGGTTTGGGAAAACAGGTATTTTCCTCCCAGCATGTGCTGCTGGGCTGATTTACAGCCAGGTGAGGTCAAATACTGGACCGGATTTTAAGTGCCGGTCTGGGTTTTGGCAGCACCTGGCTGTCCTTAAATAGGCAGCTGGGCTAGGAAGCCGTGTCTCTGTGTTGGGATCTGGGAGCCTTGTGTCTGGATGAATGCTTGCTACTAATGTTGAGCGAGCACCAAAGTGCTCGGGTAGAACACTTTGCAATGCTTGGGTCTTCTACCAAGCACCCAAGCACAATAGAAGTCAATGGAAGAACCCCAGGCACCCCCTGCTCTGAAGAGGGGAGGGTGTCAGGACTCTAGTTCGGCTTAGGAGTCCCTGCTCTGACTCCATATATAGCTATATTCATATATGGAGTCAGTGCTTGAGGACACCCCAATGTATTTAAATCTAATTTCTGAAAAGTTTCTTCCAGGATTCAAACTCCCAAGCTTGTACATTAGTGGCAAGGACCTTATTCACTCAGCTATAAAGCTGAATGCTCAACTGTGTCAGAAAAACCTGATTTAGTGAGTATTCCTATTCAGCAGAAGACTTATTTTACATTTCTGAACAGGTTAGCATGTAGCTGTATAGTGTAGTGGTTAATGTCCTTGCCTCTAATATACAAGCTTGGGAGTTTGAATCCTGGCAGAAATAGAGATTAGATTTATATATTTTTTGCAATTGCAAATATATATATATATATATATACTGTATATATATATATATATATATATATATATATATAAAATCATACTTCTGATATATACGAATGCATAATATGTGGGAAATTACTACTGATGTTTTTAGCCATAATATATTTACATATATTATAATATATTATATATTCTAAATATATATATATATATATATATATATATATATATATATATAAATAAATATCAAAAGGATAAGGCAGCACTCCAGGTAAAGTGAAAAAAGGTGGATCTTTATTCCCTCTGCAACGTTTCAACCGTCTCGATGCGGTCTTTCTCATGCTTGAGAAAGACCGCATCGAGACGGTTGAAACGTTGCAGAGGGAATAAAGATCCACCTTTTCTTACTTTACCTGGAGTGCTGCCTTATCCTTTTGATATTTATCTACATATAGCCACCTGAGCCCACGGCTGTGAGGACGTGCACCGTTTTTTTTGTCTTGTGCTGCTGAGAATCGCATTTTGTCTTTATATATATATATATATATATATATATATATATATATATAATCAACAAATGACGAGGCAGCACTTCCAGCTTTTGGTGACAGGGTGACGACCCCAAAACTTTATTCCCAGCAACGTTTCGGCCTGCTCAATGAGGCCTTTGTCAAGCTATACAACAGTGCTTACTATTGGGTATATATACCCACAATTCATTACAAACTCAGTGCAATCAGTGAAAACACATGTTAACAATAGGATCACATGATCATCAAACACCACATCATCACATGACATTCTGTGTATACTACATATTCGCGTCAAAGTAATACTTCCCTTATATATGATCTATAAGGCTACTTTCACACTTGCGTTTGGGGCTCCGCTTGTAAGTTCCGTTTGAAGGCTCTCACAAGTGGCCCCGGACGGATCCGTACAGCCCCAATGCATTCTGAGTGGATGTGGATCCGCTCAGAATGCATCAGTCTGGCACCGTTTGTCCTCCGCTCCGCTCAGCAGGCGGACACCCGAACGCTGGCCGTGCAGAGCCAAACGGATCCGTCCAGACTTACAATGTAAGTCAATGGGGACGGATCCGTTTGAAGTTGACACAGTATGGCTCAATTTTCAAACGGATCCATCTCCCATTGACTTTCAATGTAAAGTCAAAACTGATCCGTTTGCACTATCATGAACAAAAAAAAAATATATATATATATTATTATTATATATTTTTTTGTTCATGGTAATGCAAACGGATCCGTTCTGAACGGATCTAAGCGTTTGCATTATAGGTGCGGATCCGTCTGTGCAGATACCAGACGGATCCGCTCCGAACGCAAGTGTGAAAGTAGCCTAACCCAAATCAACAATGTACATTGTGCAGTCTATATCCTGTTCATTTACACATAACAGTTTGATATGCTATAGCAGTGTCCCTTAAGTACAACACCCAATTTTATAAGTGTACTGCAAACGTGCTCTATACATTAAGGGTTAAAATTCCTTATTCCTGATGCAGCTGCATCATATTAAACTTAAAAAACTGATGGATCTCACCGCCCATGGACCCGCCGAGTCAGCCAGCGCTAGCGTCTCCCCATCCGCCACGCGCATGCGCCGAGCCAGGCGTCTCTCACCCACCTCCCCACGTCGCAGCGTCATCACGCACGCTCCCTGGAACGCACCATCACCCAGTGGAGCGCACCGCAGGCGCTGCGGTGGTGGGAGGAGGGAAAGGACACGTGACATGGCCGCGCCCGCATAGCGTCAAGGGGGCGTATCAGTGGCCATGGTAACACAGGGTACATATCCCAGTGTGGTTCGCGGTGGGGCCATCAGGACGGCCACACATCGCACAGCAGTCATACCAACCTCTATCCTGGTGTGTGAGGGAGCCAAATGTCGGCGACATCCATCGTCAGGTGCACAACCGGACATACCATATATTATGGCTAAAAACTTATATATATATAAAAAAAAAAACTGAAATGTTTCTGTCGGGATTCAAACTTGTTATCCTGCACATAAAAATAAAATAAGTCTTCTGCTGAATAGGACTACTTGCTAAATCCGAAACGAAGGAGACCAACCAGTTGCTGCTACAACACGTGATGGCTTTGCAGACAGCCAGGGTGGCGAAAGCCGGAGCAGGTTTACAGTGTGAATTTACTCAAACCGTGGAAAGATAGGGAAACCTATACAGAAGACAGCCCGCGGCCGGGTTTTCTAGGAGAAGAGGTACCAGCCCCTCTGTCTGATGCAAGAGAGGCGATTGCCACAGTAAAATTTGCTGACAGCCTCTCTGTGGATTACTGGTGGATTACAGGGTGGTCTTTAACCATGGAAACTAGCAGTGTATAAAATGATGGAAAAATGAATCCAGCCATCAAAGGAGGCAATATGGATAAAAACAATACATTACTAAGTGCCTTGTATTAACTTTCTCTACATGATAAATGCCACTTACTGAAGTGAGAAAACCCCTTTAAAGTATCTCAAATATCTGTCAACAAAATCCCAAATACCAGTTAATGCACACATATAGGCTAATATTAATCCACACCTATAGTTTAATATTTAATATTTCATGATACAGATGTACAATATTACCTTACTTTTCTTGTGAGATATCCCGAGAGTAGGACAAGATGACCAAATGTCCAACAGAGTAATTTATAATTGTGTAGTTTAGTTATATATGTAGTGTAGCGTGTTGATCAAGAAGAGGGAAAAATCCCCAGAGACGGAACCCAAATCTTAGAGGCAAAAAAAATACTTATTGACCCCAATTGTGGCAATAAGAATAAATCCAAAGTAAATGAGATGTGGTCATTATAAACTTTTAATCTAAAAGTAGAATTATTTTTTTTTAGTACCATCTGCTACTATAAGATTTTATTTTGAGCGGTTCAATGTCCTAAATCTTGACAAATTGCAAACATGAATTCGTGAATGTTGCACATTTTTGTTAACAGAATTTCAAAAATGAACATTGATGTGATGGCTAAAGGCAGGAAGGCTGCTTTCCCTGATACAGTTTTGATGAGGGAAATTTAACTAACCGTACATATCTCGACTGAGTTACATTGGCTCATGCAGGTCCAGGGGTTATAAGGGACCACTGGCATTTGGCTCAAGGTTTAGGATACATAAAAATGGTTTAGACCAAACAAGCTACAAATATCTATGTAGGTCTATACAAAAGAGGCTACAAGCATCTGCAGCAAGCCATTACGGAGCTGGAGCAGAGGATAGGAGTGGTAGTGACTCCTGTTATAGCACAGTCTATCACAGTGGCTGTCCTCTCACTGTTGCCTCCCTCGGGGCACACTCTGATTCTGGGGCTCTTGCCTGATAGCAGCTAGGGTGCCCGTGATGTTAGGTGTTTAGATGGGTGCGAGGCAGGGCATGTAGAGTGCAGTGTGCAATGGTCAGTCGCCAGGGTATAGTGCAATGAGGCCAGATTAAACTGAATAAATGTCCTCTTTACTGTAGTGCAAAATAGGAGTTGGAGTACATCAGAGCAATTCTCTCCAAGACAGCGGTGTATGGATTTAGGCAAGGATAGGAGTTATGACCCTCTTTAAAGACTATCTTGCTTAAGTCTCTCTTAGTAGAATCTATGGTATGGTCTTTACTTTAGCAATCATCCTATAATGCCCAGAGCAGTGCGCAGGCTGAATGATACAACTGGCCAGGTCGTTCCTTAAGTGTGTAAGGTGTCTTAACAGTAAACCCTTCATGGCAGTAAAGTCAGTATTGCCCTCTTTTCGCTCGGCCATGCAGATTCCAAGTTCTTCCGTCTCTCTTGCTGTAGATCTTGCATGTTAGCACATGGACAGGGAGCATGTTTACTTTGCTTCTTTCGTCTCCCTACTCCCTCCTCAGGCTCTCCTGGAACACTCCAGACATGGAGCCAGCCACCACCTAGCAACCTCCTGCAAAGGGCTCTGCCAGAGTTAGTTAACTCCATCACTACCATACAGACCTATGCTGGGAGTAGGCACTAAAAGACATAACAATACATAAGATTACACCACATGGCATTAAATAACAAACCATGTGCAGATACCCCTGCTGTGGGGCACTGCCTATCTATATAGGTGACAGGTCTATAGCAAAATTTGGAATGAGGTCCAATTTCTACTTGACCATCAACAGCTGCAAATGAGTCAACCTCGCTCATCATTGACGCCTAACTTCTGTCTTTTCTCTTCTACACCCTTCATTTCTCTCTTCTCTAACCTCTTCCCCAGGATTCCCTTGCATTGCTCTCCTATTGAATAGTATATAGTCTATATTGTATATCAATGCAAACCACACATTTGCTGTGTGTCAGCCACATCCATACATTAATAGCTGGACAGTAGCTCATTTATTTCTAACTTTATACAGCCTTTGCAAATATGTATTTTTCAACTTTTCTTGTGCATCCCTTCAATATTAGGAAGTTAAGAGATAAAAAGACTCTGGCATATCAAGCCTCGCCTCAGGACCAGTGTCTTTTACCACATAACTGTAACACCATTTTTGCTGGCAGCTCTTCAGTAAAATCTTACACTTGTTTTATCTAATATAGAAGGGGATAAGTAAGGAAGCTGAAGCTGAATTATCTGCAAGATCAGCTCAGGAAATGATATGTTTCTTGTAGAAATCTTCGCTTTTCAGTTATGAAAAACATACATTCAGTGTGTAGGCAGATGTAGATACCAATTCCATAATTTTTTATGTGCCTCATTAAGTGCTGCTGCACAGGGTGTATTCTGAAGCCTCTGGAAGGTTCTGTCTTAGCAGACCAGTGTATAGTGATGTTATTCACAGTCTTCCTGGTAATTACTGATACCACTGTATGCTAGCTGAATGAGAGAACTGAATACAGCGGTCCCTCAACATACAATATTAATTGGTTCCGGAACAACCACTGTATGTTAAAACCATTGTATGTTGAATCCATAACTGTATGGAAAGCTGGTTGTGGAGCCCCCAAAACGTCAACCCAAAAAAAGGAATAATGAGAATTGAAGACAAATGAGCACAAAAATAATACAGGTAAGGTAAGTCATTACACACGAGGGTGTGAAGGAGCAACTGGAAACTAGTTAATCACAACCTCATTAAGCCAAATCTCTCTGGGGTAGCCTATGTGAACAGTTAGCGACAAGTGATGCTATCATGTACCTTCACAGTATTACTGTACTGTATACTGTTTCTAATACTGTCCTGGTAATATCTGAGCTGACATCAATAAGTTATCCATACTGTAATGCACTTACTTGCTCAATCAATCTACTGTACACACCATTATTCTGCAAAATGGCAGGCTCTTAGTTGGTCTAGAACTTGCTGATTGACTTGACTTGCCCCCATGACATGCATGTGACTGGCTGACAACTTCATGCTCTGGCAAAAAGGTACATGCTGATTGGCTAGAGTTTCCAACCAGTGGCCTGTTCTGCATATGATATTGGGACAAGCACTTAGATCTGGTGCTAGAATAAAGTGAAAAGTGGCTGCAATAGACAGAACGTCCTCTGGGACGATCATAAGTTGAATACACATTCAACTTATGATAACCCAGAAGAAGGCCATTATAACTTGAAACATTCACAACCTGAGGCCATCGCAAAGTCGGGGTGTCACGAGAGGGAGGGAAGAGTGCAAGCCTGAAATCCACACGCACCTCTATCCCTACCTACTTTCACAACCCATCCTAACTGACGGCTTACAACTTGGTGGCAGTCCCTAGCTTATATACATGCAGGGGCCTAAAGATGATAAGAGGAAAAACCGTGATGAGAGTCAGGGAAGCTAAAGTCAAAGCCAGAAGGTCACGCAGGTACACAGGTAAAAACACAACAACAAGGTCAATACAATCCAAGGTCAGAAGCCAAGAGGTCACGTCAAATCCAAGGAGGTCACAAGGACGAGTAAAAAAAAAGAGCCGAGGTCAAAACACAGAGAGTACACAATATAACAATATGCTGGTGAGGGTAGCAAGACAAATCACAGGCAACTTGTGGCCAGCAGGCTGCCTGTTTAAATAACCCCTACAGGTGAGTCGGGTGACGTGGCCAGCGTCACGTGACTTGTATTGTGCATAATACAGCTGAGCGGCATTGATTATTTTCGGCGCTCAGATCACCTGCTGCTCGTTGTCTAGGGGACAGAGGATGGCGGCCACACTGAGGAGGCGTGCGTGGCCGGGTCCTCCCTGCCCCCTGGTCACCATGGAGACGAGTTAATTCAAATTTGAAAGGCACACCAACAAAAAGGATAAATAATCCAAAAGAGAGGTGCACAGTGAAGAGGCCGTTAAGCCACTAAACAGCACTATGTATATTCACGGCACACTCAAAAATTGTATTTGATTCAATAAGGTTTATTTAGTTAACATCACCAACTTTGAATTTCATATCAAGGCCAACGTTTCGGTCCTCTCGGGACCTTGATCACGGCCTAAAAACAGTACAAAAATTTATTTAGCATCAGTAGGATGTTGAGTCACAGTTCATATATAAGAAATGGAAAAATAGAAAGATAAAGAACAAGTCTATATTGTCATATAAAAAATCTCAATCACTATTCTGCCATCAAGGGACCAATGGTCTATCGCATAACATAGTAATACAAAGTTGGAGTCTGATCAAGCCTATGTCGTCTATCATGAAAGTTTAACAGTCATATAGAGAGCTGTATAAAAAAAAAATTATATGTTAAATGACATCACTTATTTCAGATATGTCAACTAGGTGATCAGATATCCATACTTGCAATCAATATCCCCGAACCGGAAAGTAAGAGGATAAGTTATTATGGGATATAGTATGCTAAACCCCATATTTCACATCCAAACCACCCACATCATGTGTAGATCCATAATTACCGCACAGACATAGTAATACATGACATAAGGCAAACTACAAATAGACAAAGAAAGACAAACAGTATTGTTCAGATGTAATAGGATAAGTGACATAAATAGCATATATATATACCTATTTGAGGCACGGACGATGTGTACTCGTTGGTGGTATAGGGGAGACTAGCTGCGGAGCGTCAGTTATAACGAGTAAGCCTCGTGGTTATTGGCGTCTGACGTCATAATTGCGCGTCTGGTCAGAGTTGGAACGCAAGCCGTCCCGCCGCCAGAATGCGCATGCGTGAGCTCTAAAGCTCATATCTACTACGATCGCTCCCCTGTACACCGATATTTGAGCAAGTCAATGCCACATAAGAGCCGGATTTATTATAACAAGATAAGCATAGACATATTTGGCTCAGATGTAATATAGGTAATATATAGACAAGGAAATTTACAACATGAATATAGTAGACATACATCAATCACAGGGTGGGCACAAGTTCCCAACATAAGTAAGCTATTTAATATAAAGAACACATATTTAGTTATTAATAACCAACATGACAAACATGTAACAAACAGATCCCTCAGTGCTGAATATGCACATCTCATAATAACGATCATCATATATTTGAGGCATTTTTGAAGTGGAATCTTTATGTATCATGTGCATCCATTCTCCCAGATCGAATCCTTGCATGACGTTTATATGTTTCATAGTGTCGGTCATCACTTATCATGTTAATACCTTGATTAGTCACGGAATTAAATAGAACCAAGATTAGTATATATTAGAATATAGAAAACAGACAAGAGAAATTTAAGCATACCTAGACCTATGTATCAGCGCGTCTAGATGAAAAAGAAATGGAAGAACCATTAGATATACAGAGGTCATCAAAATTTAACAAGGATTATCAAAAGGAAGAAGAAGAAACTGATTCTATAGACAGACATCCATATATCATAGTCATAATTAGAGTAGTAGATCAAATTCTCGATTGAGTCCATAAGGTGATAACGTTTTGAGCTCATAGATCCAGAAGGACTCTCTTTTTTGTAATAAAAGTTTACGGTTTCTCCCTCGTCTCGGCATAGGGACATGGTCTATGACCTGAAACTGCAATTGACTGACCGTATGTTGCATCTGTAAGAAATGGTGAGGAATTGGAAGTTCTGCTTTTTTGCATCTAATATCAGATTTGTGCTTACTAATCCTATCACGAATACATTGAGAGGTTTCCCCGATGTAGGCTTGGCCACAGGGGCATTTGATCATATAGACTACATAAGATGATGCACAAGTATAGTATCCTTTGATATTATAAATTTTCCCAGAGTGGGGGTGTGAGAAGGTATTCTCTTTTTTTAACATGGGTACATTGGGCACAGTTTAAACAAGGAAATGTGCCATTTTTAGAAGGAGCCAATGTGGGTTGAATAAATCTAGGTTTATACGGGCCTATATCTGCATGCACCAGGGAATCCCTCAGATTGCGTGGTCGTCTGTAGCACATTCTCATAGGATGTAAGAATTCCGGAATCTCAGGATGAAATTTATTTAAAAGAGGCCAGTGTTTACGAATAATTTGATGTATCTTAGGTACAAACGAATGATAAGTGGTTATAAATGGTATACGTGGGGGAGAGGCAGGCTTAGTCAATACGTCAGTACTGTCAACAATTTTGTTAAGCTCGGTGTCTAGGAGTGATTGTGGATACCCTCGTTCACGGAATCTTTGAGACATTTCCTGTAGACGAATCTTCCTGGTGTGGGGGTCACTCACGATCCGTCTGACTCTCATAAATTGAGATTTTGGCAACGATTTTTTTGTATTGCATGGATGGTTACTTGAAAAAAGAAGAAGAGTATTTCTATCAGTAGATTTTTTATAAAGATCTATCATGAGTCTACCATCCGAATTTTTAGTTATTACTGTATCCAAAAAGTGAACAGTAAGCTCACTGATGGTTAATATCTAATACTATGTTGTTCAAGTATTGAAAAAATTGGTCAAACGAATCACGAGTACCCACCCACACCAGGAAGATATTGTCAATAAAACGACGCCATATCTTACAATACTGTTTGAAAGATGAATTAGAATATACATGCAATGTCTCAAAGTGCGCCATATAGGCATTAGCATAGGGGGGGGGGGCTACATTAGCCCCCATTGCTGTACCCTTCCGTTGAATGTAATAATTATCTCCGAACATGAAATAATTACATCGCAAGACCAACTGTAATAAGTCAATACAATTTTTTGTTGTTCCATGGACAGTGAGGAAGATTGAAGAATGTTGGATACTGCCTGTACACCCCCATCATGAGATATGGAGGTGTACAGGCTGCACACATCAAGCGTCACCAAAAAAGACTCCTCAGGCAATGGGTCAATATTAGAAACAATTTTTAGAAATTTTCAAGATAAATTGACAAAGGTGACAATAAAGAATTAGTAGAGGCCACAATGGGCCGGCCCGGTGGTTTTTCAAGATTTTTATGTATTTTTGGCAGTGTGTACAACACCGGCATCATAGGATATTCATTATGTAGATAATTGAATGTAGCTTTGTCAATAATGTCCTGCTGCAGTGCCGAGTCTAGGAGTGTATTAATTTCTTTTTGAATTTTGAAAGTAGGATTAGAAGAAATCAACTCATAAGTCTCCGTGTCAGAGAGTTGGGTCTCTATTTCATGAATGTAATATTTAGTGTCCATAACAACTATGGCCCCGCCCTTATCGGCGGGTTTAATTGTGATACTAGCATCCTGCATCAAGGTTCTAAGAGCTGTGGTTTCTATATTAGATAAGTTACCTGTTATTGGATAACTGCCTCTTTTCTGTGCGTCTAAAACCTGACGTATTTCCCTATCCACCAAATCTATAAATGCTTCTACACTATGGATATGTTTAGGAGGCATAAAGTTGCTTCTGGATCTAAGGCCCAAACACTTAATGGATAATCTGTCTTGGCTCATTGCTCCACCCGTAGGAGCCGAGGAAGCAAAATGAACTTTTAATCGTAAAGAACGATAAAATTTATGTAGATCTTGCATTAAATCAAAATGGTGTAGAGGTGCCATAGGGCAATAGGACAGTCCTTTGGAGAGGACCATTGTTTCAGCTGGTGACAAAGTTCTCGACGAAATATTAATTACGAGATCCCTACCTGGGACCTGGTCTGCATAGGAAGTACTTCTGGCCCGGTTGGAGTGTCGTCCCCTACGAATCCTCTTTGCTTTCGACGGGAGCGGTTGCCTCTCCGGTTAAAAAAACGTTGCGGTCTGCGATACATAGCTTTCTCGCTCCCAGAGGAAGAGGACGCATAGTCCGCATAGGAGTATTGCCCATAAGTATTCGGTTCTTGCCATTGCCACCTATACACCCGGTTCAGCTGATAGTCCTCTGTATCACGAATATATTTAGATCTTTTGATCTGTTCAATGTATTTCCGCACAAATCTGATATTAGATGCAAAAAAGCAGAACTTCCAATTCCTCACCATTTCTTACAGATGCAACATACGGTCAGTCAATTGCAGTTTCAGGTCATAGACCATGTCCCTATGCCGAGACGAGGGGGAAACCGTAAACTTTTATTACAAAAAAGAGAGTCCTTCTGGATCTATGAGCTCAAAACGTTATCACCTTATGGACTCAATCGAGAATTTGATCTACTACTCTAATTATGACTATGATATATGGATGTCTGTCTATAGAATCAGTTTCTTCTTTTTCCTTTTGATAATCCTTATTAAATTTTGATGACCTCTGTATATCTAATGGTTCTTCTATTTCTTTTTCATCTAGACGCGCTGATACATAGGTCTAGGTATGCTTAAATTTCTCTTGTCTGTTTTCTATATTCTAATATATACTAATCTTGGTTCTATTTAATTTCGTGACTAATCAAGGTATTAACATGATAAGTGATGACCGACACTATGAAACATATAAACGTCATGCAAGGATTCGATCTGGGAGAATGGATGCACATGATACATAAAGATTCCACTTCAAAAATGCCTCAAATATATGATGATCGTTATTATGAGATGTGCATATTCAGCACTGAGGGATCTGTTTGTTACATGTTTGTCATGTTGGTTATTAATAACTAAATATGTGTTCTTTATATTAAATAGCTTACTTATGTTGGGAACTTGTGCCCACCCTGTGATCGATGTATGTCTACTATATTCATGTTGTAAATTTCCTTGTCTATATATTACCTATATTACATCTGAGCCAAATATGTCTATGCTTATCTTGTTATAATAAATCCGGCTCTTATGTGGCATTGACTTGCTCAAATATCGGTGTACAGGGGAGCGATCGTAGTAGATATGAGCTTTAGAGCTCACGCATGCGCAGTCTGGCGGCGGGACGGCTTGCGTTCCAACTCTGACCAGACGCGCAATTATGACGTCAGACGCCAATAACCACGAGGCTTACTCGTTATAACTGACGCTCCGCAGCTAGTCTCCCCTATACCACCAACGAGTACACATCGTCCGTGCCTCAAATAGGTATATATATATGCTATTTATGTCACTTATCCTATTACATCTGAACAATACTGTTTGTCTTTCTTTGTCTATTTGTAGTTTGCCTTATGTCATGTATTACTATGTCTGTGCGGTAATTATGGATCTACACATGATGTGGGTGGTTTGGATGTGAAATATGGGGTTTAGCATACTATATCCCATAATAACTTATCCTCTTACTTTCCGGTTCGGGGATATTGATTGCAAGTATGGATATCTGATCACCTAGTTGACATATCTGAAATAAGTGATGTCATTTAACATATCAATTTTTTTTATACAGCTCTCTATATGACTGTTAAACTTTCATGATAGACGACATAGGCTTGATCAGACTCCAACTTTGTACTACTATGTTATGCGATAGACCATTGGTCCCTTGATGGCAGAATAGTGATTGAGATTTTTTATATGACAATATAGACTTGTTCTTTATCTTTCTATTTTTCCATTTCTTATATATGAACTGTGACTCAACATCCTACTGATGCTAAATATAATTTTTGTACTGTTTTTAGGCCGTGATCAAGGTCCCGAGAGGACCGAAACGTTGGCCTTGATATGAAATTCAAAGTTGGTGATGTTAACTAAATAAACCTTATTGAATCAAATACAATTTTTGAGTGTGCCGTGAATATACATAGTACCATGGAGACGAGGACGCCGACTGTGTCCTTGCTCTGCTATATGCGCAGGATGCCGGCAGCGCCGCGAAGGAAGAGCACACCGCCGGCTCCCTAAGACATGGGGGATCACTGTATCTAATACATTTTTATTAAATCTTAACTTGCTTAAGCTTTTTTGTATTAATTGTTTTATCGACCATTTGTCATCAACAGCTCATAAAACAGATCATGTTAAGGTTGTGTGGTTTTATCAAATATCTGATCTACCCTGGGCTAGCGCTAGTAGGGATCCCAGTGGTAAATATTAAAAATTTAACAAGCTCCATAACATGGAATCAGATTGATTGCTATGGGCATCTAAGCCAGCTTTCCTTTACACCAGTTTTGATAAATCTGTCCCCTTATATTTTCAGATAAAATCATTAGGGACTGAAAGGCATCCACTCAGACATACAAGGGGTTATTCAGAATTTTGATATTGATGGAATATCCAAAGGATAGACTATCTATATCAGATCAGCGGGGTTTGAACACCTCACACTCCTGTCAATCAGCTGTTTATTTGCAGCTGTGGCACCGGAAGTCGACACTGGTACTACACAGCTCTGTCCATTGTGTAGTGGATTGAACTGGTAACTGCAGTGATGCTCCCACAGAAGTGAATGGGAGCAGTGCTGCAGTTACCAGCTCATACTGCTACACAGTTGACGGGGCTGAGTAGTTCCAGCATAGATTTTCAGCCCTGGTGCTACAACTAAACAGCTTATTTGCAGCATGCGAGGTGTCAGACCCCAGCTGAACTGATATTGATGACCAGAACAAGGTTGATGGAGTCCCTGCTCAAAACTACTCTTCAAAGTCCCAAGGTATCCTATGTAGTAGAACAGTTGATAAGAGTTGGAGGTAGGTCGGTAGTGGAGGCCTCTATATTAGTCTTGAGCGAATGGAAGTCAACAAAGTGTAATTCAATCCAAAATTCAAGAAAACTTTAATTCACCACAAATCTGAATTTCTTGCTGCTTCGGGGTAACGGAACAATTTTTACTGAAATGGCGGTAAAAAAAAAAAAAAACATACCTCACCCATTTGACCGTGGAGAGGTCATCATTGCCATTTTGATTGGTGCATTTTATTCAATCAATATGGCTGCAACGTCCTCTCCGCAATCAAATGTATGAGGTGAGTATGTATTTTTTGTTTTAACCCCTGATAGATTGAATGTGACTCTCAGATGATGCGATCAGCGTTGAACGCAGCATCTGAGGGGTTAAATGACGGGGCGGTGCAATCGCCATTCCCCATCATTGCATCCGCTCCATACAATGGAATGTGATCTCTTACTAACTAACTTGTAACCAGTTAAATTCCTTGTTGAAGTGCGGCGAAGCAACCGAATCGAATTTCTGAAAACTTCACTCATCACTAATATAGAGATCCCTAAAATCCTTGCATATCATATTAGGTAGGAAGTATTGTATACCTAAGCGTCCTCTATTTGCCTTTAGAAACCATGGGCATATGAAGCCCATAGCAAAATTTGGACCTATTTTTCCATGGCCACCATCAGCAGCAATTGAGATCTGGAAATTACAGAACCAGCCCTTCTCGTTCTTCATTGGCCTTTTGGCACTCTATATCCTATTGTTTATTCTATTGCATACTTGGCCAGTACACTGGGCAATAATGGGGAATAAACAACTTACATGTAGCAATGATCTCTGTATGGGGATGAATGATTGCTACAGTGATCGTTCATCCTCATACACAGGGTTCCCCAACTCCAGTCCTCAGGGCCCACTTGCCGGTCAGGATTTAGGAGTCTCCCACAGAATGAACACCTGTGGTAAATCCTGATGGATGGACTCTAATTATATCAGCTGCCCAATACTAATAAAATCCTGAAAACATGACCGGCAGGTGAGCCCTGAGGACTGGAGTTGAGGACTACTGCTCATACAGATTCATTGTTTGTCAGCCGCACATTCCTGTTTACACAGGACGATGTGCTAACGGCAAACGATTTTATTTATTAAATTTATATCGTGGCTCACCCGTATCTGCTAATATGGTAAAGGTGCACTATTTTTTGGATGAGTCACCTATTCATCCGATGTAGAAGCATATGAAAATATAAATAAAAAATAGGCACTCACCAGCTGGTATGTCTATAGTAGATAGTTTATGTTCATTAAAAAATATAAAACATATATTAGATTTAAAATCCTATTAAACAGTATAAAATTGTGCTAAACAATATAAAATTATACTGAGGTCCGGGATCCGCTTTCATAGACAAATTCATAGATGGATAATCATAAGTTCAAACTATGCAAGAGTTGATAATCTTATACGATGTGCTCTGATTATGAATTGACAGTGTCCTGTGACTGTAAAATAAGAATATATAAGTGTTCTGTGAGAAAGTGCAATTCTCCAGTAAAAAAGTCCTCCTGTAAGGATTTATAAAGGAAAAAAAAAAAAAAAACTTGTGATAAAGACTTGTGAAGAGATCTTGCAATAATTTGATATCTTCCTATAATATAATTGATTTTTGCATATGAACTATGTCCAGTAATGCTGTTATAGTGATGTGTATCCTCCAATTGCACCAGCATACAAAGTCCGCACTCGTAGTGAAGCAAGGTATAAGTTAGTATGTAACTAGAGGTCGGGTTTGGTGAATGGGGCGTCCCCCTCTTCCTCAACCCTCTTACCTTGTCTTCAGAGTGTAAACTTGCCGTTCCAGCGCTTGCTGAGTTCTTTTGTATCACTTAATCCGATACTATGTATCGAAACAGCATATACATAGTATCGGATTAAGTGATACAAAAGAACTCAGCAAGCGCTGGAACGGCAAGTTTACACTCTGAAGACAAGGTAAGAGGGTTGAGGAAGAGGGGGACGCCCCATTCACCAAACCCGACCTCTAGTTACATACTAACTTATACCTTTCTTCACTACGAGTGCGGACTTTGTATGCTGGTGCAATTGGAGGATACACATCACTATAACAGCATTACTGGACATAGTTCATATGCAAAAATCAATTATATTATAGGAAGATATCAAATTATTGCAAGATCTCTTCACAAGTCTTTATCACAAGTTTTTTTTTCCTTTATAAATCCTTACAGGAGGACTTTTTTACTGGAGAATTGCACTTTCTCACAGAACACTTATATATTCTTATTTTACAGTCACAGGACACTGTCAATTCATAATCAGAGCACATCGTATAAGATTATCAACTCTTGCATAGTTTGAACTTATGATTATCCATCTATGAATTTGTCTATGTAAGCGGATCCCGGACCTCAGTATAATTTTATATTGTTTAGCACAATTTTATACTGTTTAATAGGATTTTAAATCTAATATATGTTTTATATTTTTTAATGAACATAAACTATCTACTATAGACATACCAGCTGGTGAGTGCCTATTTTTTATTTATATTTTCAAACGATTTTATGTGCCATATAAATGATGGATCCTCCAAGAAATGAGCATGTTGCTCATTTGTTATGTGATCGACGGCACATTTATACATTTATACAGAGCAGTTCGTTCCTGATAACTAACACAATAATCTGCCCATGTAAATGGGCCTCTGTATGTTGCTGTCTTATGTACAGTGGCCCTCATCACCCAGACTTCTTGTACGGTATAGCTGGTCTACTTGATATGCTGGGCCCCATAGCAGTTGCAATGCCTGCTACCCTACCTGTGGATTATACCCATTAAGCAATATTTAAAAAACACCATGATGGAATTCAAAGCTAGCCCTTACATGTTTGGAGTCTGCCCTCGCTCTTCGTCATAGCTAGTAAAATACCTTACAACTTATATGTATGAGAATGAAAATGCAGTATTTTCAGTAATTCAGCTGTGTACCAGACAGAAATCCTCAGAACAGCCAGATACTGTATGAGTTAAGAGACACATTAAATGAACCGGCATGTTATGTCAGGTAGCTCAAAAACTCAATTACGATCATATTTTTGAACTTCAGACATCATTAAAATGCCTGAAATCGTGAAACTTCTTAGTCTGTGTCAAATCATATACATATCTGATTAGAAACTGACTAAATAATTATATTTTGGCAGCTGTTCTGTAACCAGCCTGACATTATAAATAACCTTCCTTAATTTTCATAGACAATTTATCCAGTATATTATTCTAGAGCTGAGAGAATCGATTCTAAACAAATCAAATTCGTTCAGTGTTCCTGTTAATGAATTGTATGAAGATTGTCAGTATTTGCAGTGCTATGAGGAGGAGGTTCAGATGGAGGAGGAGGAGGACATAATGACTAAAATGTATATCTGTGTTGGTGGTGGTTGTGCAGTGGTCGGGTTTGGGGTGGCCCCAACTCTAAGCTGGGTGCCCTGTGCAACGGCGAGGTGTCTTCACTTGTTGCTGCTCTCCGGAAGGGATGGTAAGGCGTGGTGCACCCCAATGTGCAATAGGTACAGAGAGTCAAGGTCTGCAGTAAGCCAGTGTGCTTCTTTACTGGAGGAACTCAAGTTCAAAACAATACAGGCAAGACACTAGGCTGGCTTCTTCAGTCTCCTTCCATGCAGAAGAAGGGTTTGATGCTGAGGAAAGGCCTGAGCTAGTTGTCTCTCTCTTTTTCTTTCTCTCTCTCTCTCCCTCTTTCTATCTCAGAAGGCTGGTACCTTGTACAAAGGCTAGTGATCCAGCCTCTGTGGTAGAGTATTCACATCTCGGCATCTTCTTCTGGTCACTGAAGTAGTCTGGCAAAGTTTATTTTCTAAGCACTGTTCGCTAACTGCAGAACACTAGGGGCTCTGACTGCTCTCCTTATATACAGTTTTTAGCTGAACTAGACCCTTCTAGTGAGGTGTGGAGTGGAGAAACTCAACACAAACAAAGAAAATGTTATGCTTTCCGTCTCTCATAGACTTGCATTAGACCTTTAATAATGTTCAATGGCAATGACAAAGCAGTTTTCCTGACAAAAACAAGTCTTCAGACATAACAGAGCTAAACCAGACATCCAAAAGGTCAGTCTGTCTGGTTTTGGTGGTAAACAAGTCTGGCTTTTCCCCTCCAAAACATGTTCTTCTTTAAACCTTATGGTAGCTATGGAAAATTACCAGCTTATCATTACTAGCTTGAAAGTCCAAAACATCTCTCAGTATTAATTAACTCTTTCAACAGTGCTGTGCAAATACAGTGAAAATGAAAAGGATATATACGACAACATATATATAATATGCAGTTAAAATGTTTTAAGCAGTATAAGTCAATGAAAGTTAACCCTTTAAAGTGAAATAAAGTAAGGAGTTGATGACTTTGTATAGGGGAAACGGGCAAATGTCCACATATGTTCAGACTTCAAAGTATCCCTGCTCCAGAGCACTACATTTATAGTGACATTCTTAGCCATGGTTGTGGAAGTGGTAGTGGCAGCACTTTGGAAAAATATAGAGGCGAGAATCGTTAGGGGAACAAGGACCCAATGACATATCACAGTCTGGGAAAAGTAATGGGGATGAAGACTGTGATTATGATTGTGTGTTGGGCAGGAATTAGAAATCGGATCAGAGTGATGAGGAGAGGATGACATCAGAGAAGAAGAGTGGTGGCAGCGATAAAGAGCAGAGCCGATGTACTAGGCCAAAATATCCAAGAAACCTGCTGGAGGAGGACTTTTCTGGTCAGTGATGCTGCTGCTGTTGTTGGAGTACAGTCAATAGCTGTCAGACCTAGGGCAAGCTCGAGTGGTGGCTTTCTGTGGGCATCTCCCTGTGGGAATTTTTCACAACATTGCTGGCCAACAAAACCATCACAGTGTGCAGGCCCTGCAGGCAGAGAATAAGATAATAAGATGTGGCCATGAAGGCTTCAGTGCAGGAACTATGGGGGTCATGTATCAAACTGATGTACAGTAGAACTGTCTTAGTTCCCTATAGCAACCAATTAGAATTCTCCTTAAATTTTATACTTTACACCATTTTGATAAATGTCCCCTTATGGCTCTGCATCTACAAATGGCTCACATAGGAAAATAGAACTAGCCAGTCATGCTAGTAGCTAGGCCACATTGTCATCATCATCAACATCAGAATCATCAGCAGTGGCGTAACTACAGGGGAAGTGGCTGCTTCGGGGCCCGGGCTGACAAGAGGCCCGGCGCCAGGCAGCATGTCAGTCAAGTTTCATCATTTTCATTTTTATTTATATGCAAATTACCTTCCTAACGTGCCCAAGGAGCTGTGCCTCCAGCCGTTTGTGCTGAGCCGCGCCCATAATCGCCAAGCACAGCGCCGCCCCGCTGTTAATTATTCACTGCTGTCCTCATCATTTTTTTTTTCTAAGTGGGCTGTAGTCTCACGCATATGCTGATGTTACTCACGTCCGTGCCTGTGCGGTGTCCTGGCAGCAGCTACAAGTAGTGTAATCGCGCATGCGCTAGCTTTCTCCGCTTTCTGGGACATGCGCGATTACATTACTTGAGGCTGCTGCCAGGACACCACGCGGGCCCAGACTACGGCGCACTTAGAAAAAAAAAAAGATGAGGACAGCAGTGAATAATTAACAGCGGGACGGCGCTGGGCTTGGCGAAAATGGTGGCAGCTGGGCACAAACGGCCGGGGGGCGGGGGGGGGGGCCCATACAAAAATGTTCTATGGGGCACAGTCATATCTAGCTACACCCCTGATCATCAGCTACTGCTTTTCCTGCTCCTCCTCCTCCACTCCATTCTTAGTCATCAATAATAGTATGTGTGTGTGCAGAAAACAACAATACACTGCCGCTACTACACCTACACAGCTTCATGTCTCCTGGCCAACCAACCTGAAACTGCTCCTAAAAAAAGAGTTAATTTTATGGCTTTTGGAAAAAACTATTACTTCTTCACTTTTTAGAATTATATGTGTATATACAGTTTTTTTGTTAAAATAATGCTTAAAGAGGACCTTTCACTAGAATAAAAAATTTAAACTAACTATACAGACATGGAGAGCGGCGCCCAGGGACCCCCCTGCACTTACTGTTATCCCTGGGCGCCGCTCCGTTCTCCCAGTATAGCCTCCGGTATCTTCATAGTTAGGCTCCACCCAGTGGAACCTGCTGGCGTCTCCTTCTCCCATGCTGCAGCGCTGGCCAATCACAGCGCTCAGCTCATAGCCTGAGAGGCTTTTTTTTCTCTGAGCACTGCGGTTGGCCAGCGCTGCAGCATGGGAGAATGAGACGCCGGCAGGTTCCCCTGGGGGGAGCCTAACATATGAAGATACCGGAGGCTATACCGGGAGAACGGAGCGGCGCCCAGGGATAATAGTAAGTGCAGGGAGATCCCTGGGCGCCGCTCTCCATGTTTGTATAGTTAGTTTAGATTTTTTATTCTAGTGAAAGGTCCTCTTTAACCTGTTTCTACTCCCCAAAAAGAGTTCATTTTTGGATTGCTTGTTAAAAGCAAGCCATTACTTATTCTGATACCACCATATCTGTATAAACACCGGCAAGCATCTGCCACCACAAAGGAATTAGTTTTGTTTCTTTTTTTTTTATTATTATTATTTAAAAAGCATAAAATATTCGGCAGTGTAGTGTGTTATTAATCAGGCTGTTTGTACCACCTACATGCATACACAGTATATGTCACTGTCACTTTACAATTACTAATGCTGTCTTTGTTCGTTAAAGAGTTTGAGGGTTGCATACAGTCCTAGTGTCACACAACTTCTCGTGGGCAATTGAGACACTTTAAATTTGATTCAAATTTATTCAGACCGAATCAAATGTATAGACTTTGAATAGAAATGAATTTCAGGAAATTCACTCATCTCTATTTTATTTCCCTTGGACCTAAAAGCTGATTCCCACTGTGGATAAGAAGTGGATTATCACTGTTTCCAGCACATATGTTTGTCCTTTGTGTTAGGGTTCATGCACACGAGCGTAAGCGCTGAGTGCCAATATTGCGGACCATAAATGGCCGGTCTGCAATATATGGCACTGGTCGTGTGCACTTCAAATGCAGATCCAATAGGTCCGCAATCCGCAACATATGACTGAAGACAGGATTTCATATCTATTTGCGGTGCAGAGGCACGGATCGGAAGCTCACGAAAGCTCTGTGAAGTGTTTCTGTGGGCTTCTGATCTGTGCCTGCACATGGCAAAAAGATAGAACATGTTCTATCTTTGGCTGTATGTTGCGGATAGGGGACCCAATCATGTTAATGGGTCCACAAGCGGAGTGCACACGGCCGGTGCCCATGCATTGCGGTCCGCAATTTGCTGTCCGCATCACAGACATTAAGCAACTACGCTCATGGGCATGCGCCATTGGAGAGACTGAACATGGTGTAGATAACCACAATGTCTTGACAGTTGCAGACTGTCAGTACATGCTAGGATTTGTAGTTTTACTAGAGCTGGACACTCACTGGTTACAAACCATTAATTTACTAAATTAAGTCTAAGGCCTATATTACACCTGCAGATATTCGAGTAGATCATCGCTTATAAGCGTTTATAGGAACGCTCGTTAGCGATGATCTGCTTGTTTAATAATGCTGCTTGTCCATCGGTCAATTGCAATTTTTTGCCGGCAGCAGTTTGTGCCATCTAATCATTGTCTGCTGTGACAAATAATGATTTTACATGGGGACAAGCGATCACTCCTCCCAATACTGTGGAAGAGATTGCTGCATGTAATGGGAACACTCTCCATCATTGACGAACATGCGATTCCCGGGAAGGAAATAGTGGGGCACATAGAGAAGTAAGGGCCCCATAACAAGGATCAAACCAGGCCCCCCACACAGCACAGAAGGGTTTCTGCCTAAACCCTTTTCAATGACCCATGGGCTATTTTTCCACTGCCTCGTCTGCTAAAAGTTGTTACTTTATAGAGAGTAGAGTCCTAACCAAGTTTTCACCTCCAGTAGAAGAGGAGATAATCTCAACCACAACTAGGCCCCCTCTTGCCCTGGGCCCCATAGCAGTCGCCTGGTATGCCGCCATGGGCGTAGCTATAGGGGGTGCAGAGGTAGCAGTCGATACCGGGCCCAGGAGCCTGAGGGGGCCCAAAGACCCTTGTGCCATATAAGAGGACACTGGTATTATAGAAAGTACATGCTGGTCAAGTTACACCTCTGGCTGAAGGGAAGGGGTTAGGTCAAGAATTTATATAAGGGGGTACTGTTTCAATTTTTGCCTTAGGTGGCACGAAGGCTATGTGTTTCCCTGTCCCTTGCCACAAAGTAGGGGGCCTAAGCTGAACTCTTGCACCAGGGCCCATGAGCCTTTAGCTACGCCCCTGTATGCCGCTATGGTAGTTATGCCCCTGGAAGAAACACTTCCTTCCCGATAATCGTCAGCTTCATCTGCTTGTCTAATACCAGCGTAACTCTAAAGGAATGACTACAGTTCAGTTTATTGTTGACAGTGTGTAGTGGTGCTTTTCTGTCAGGCCCTTGAATTTTACATATTATTAACATCATCAGCCTATAGTAATAACTTAAACTTGATTTGTTGATACTGTGTATACAGTCTAACAGTGAGTAAATAGTACTAATCTACAAACAAACTAGGGTATACACTTCATAGGGATCACATTGCTCACCCCAATTTTTGGGGCATATTGATACATCTTAGGCCATGTCCCTTTCCAACTAAGTTAACCACCCTGTTGAGCAAGGCGCAAAAAATGTCTAAGGCCCATAATAAATGTGGTACAAAATATGTATGCAGTGGCTAGCTGGTTCACTGCTAAAGGGTTAATGCTATGATTTACACTTTAAAAGCTGTTCAAATGTTTACTGATGCTCTGTCCACTGTGTATAGGTAGAAAATAGTTAACTGGCAGTCAGTTGTGACAATTGCCTGGTATTGGGCTGGTACCATGATCCCCTGGTTAGTTTGTAGAGAGTCTGCTACTGAACAGGCAAGAGACAAGACTTAAAAGCGCTCTGTGAAGGCCTTGGCCTGCCCCAGCCCCACTGTGACTTGTATTTGAGTCTACAATAAAGGACAAGAGTGCAGCAAATTTGGGAGAATCATGTGGAGCTGGCCAATGGTGCTGCTCCCTGTGGGCACCTCTGAAGATTCAGTGCCTTGTAAATCCTAAAGAACTCCTAAAAAACTCTGGCACAACTGTGGGCATATTGCCCTGGAAAGGCAATGCACCAAGAAAAACAAGGAGAGGCTAAGCCCATGAAACTAGGGGACAGTTCCAGCCCCATAAACAGACTATCTCCCTCAGAAAGAGAAAAGACAAGAAGGTGGGAGTGTGTTGCCACATTGATTCGTCCAGTTTGTGGAGGGGAGATGAGTCGGTGCTCCTCACCTCTATGGAGGAGCTAAGCCTGGTGCCTCCTTGTCAGCATATGCATAATCCAGGGACCCAGCGTGTGGTTTGTTGCAGGTGTCTCTTGTCTACCAAAACTCATAATTCCCACAACACCCCCACAAGTTTGGCCTGAAGAATCTGATGAGCCAGTACAAGCCTATAGCCTTTATGAGACTTCAGAAGGCCTTATGTTTGGACCCGTCACCCAGCCGGGAGTTCAGGCAGAGTAGCAGCCCCACCGTGATAGCTGTGTCCACTCTATCAACAACCACTATGGATACCAGGAACACAGTGACCATCAGCCCTGTCATTTCAGTCACTGCCAGGCTGGGATCATCCTCCATTCTGCTCTAGAAGCTCCAATAGGCCAGTAGAGAAGATGTCTGGTTGTTCTTTCTTGACAACCATCTGTCCTCCTATTGTGACTGGAGATCCTCCAACTACTGAGGTGGTATCCTTGCCATCTCCAGCATCTGCTGCACCAGTCCACTCCAATACAAGTAAGGAGGAAGTGCCTGCTCCCGCTGAGCTTGAGCTGGAAACCATACCTACCACCAGGGTGTGCCAGTCTTCAGCAGCTAAACTGCCACCCTAGCCAACAGCTGTAATTGCTGATTCGATAACTGTGGCTTCTGCATCAGAGAGAGAGAGAGAGAGAGAGAGAACAAGCCTGCCAAAGATCCAGGGGCAGGGAATTCCACCAAGCCCTAAACATTAAAGAAAATAAGGAGCCACGAAGCCATAGATAGGAGACTGACCCTGTTTTCTGTTGTAAACTTAGCTAAATATAACCTGCCCTGTGTACCCCATCCAAGTTTTGAATTGTTGCACAGTTGCTCAGGTTAAAGCCATAACCTGAAATATGCAACAGTTCAACATCTATAGGATTATTCCTTCTGTCCCGGTGCATCCGTTTTTCATGGAGAGTTCCTTTAAGCTTTTGCACCCTTCTATTGAGCTTTATTAGATAAGATTTATTAGAGAAGCTTGTGATACTTTTTCATTAACACTTTGTTATGTGAACCTGCGTTTCTGTTGTGGGTATAAAGGGGTATTGACTTATATAGTCCATAAAACTGTCTGAGAGTCTGCCAGCAACAATACAACAAAACTGAATTGGAAGCTATGAGCTGAATCACACTGTGACCATTATATGCCCTGGACAGACGGTAGACTTTTAGTGCTATAGATCCTAATCTGTGTTAGCAATTCAATTCAAACTACATTATTGAACATTTTATACTATATGCCACAGCGCTGTATAGTGCAGGTTGTTAGCAAGGCTAGCTAGCTGCACGGAAGTAATGATAGCAAGACCCTTAAAGGAAATGTGTCACCAAAAGGTTTATCTGCCAATTAAAACCAGATAGTAAAACGCCTCCTTTTTTATCATTTATTATCTGATTGTACATTTGTTATTTATTCTATTTACTGGACATTATTATGGGGGCGGCCATCTTGCCTGAGCTGTTCTTAACAGCAATTGCAAAGCATTTAAAATTGCTTTATGGCAGCCTCATGGGCCATAGACACAATGGTCAGGAGGGGTCCTCATTGACTTCTAAGGGAGAGTTTTCTGGGCATGCTCTGTGACTTGTGCAGAGGTCATTGTACAAGGAAAGAAAATATAAGATTTGACAATCGCCTATTGTGAATGGTGGATTCTGTATTATCTGTACACATAGGGGATATCATTACAGGCAGGATTAGAATGACAGATAAGCAGATACCCGCAGTAAAGTAATCTGCACAAACCAAGAAGTGGCGCCAATTATTAGACATAGTGGCCAATACGAAAACTGCAGGATTGTTGGTTTTAGTTTAAATGTAAAAAGTGATATGGAAAATTAAAAATATCATCAAAAATAATTTTTAAATATGTTAAACATAAAAAAGTGATTTAAAAAACAGGTCATTTTCTGATGACACATTTCTTTAAAAGGCTTATTCTGGTTAGAAAAAAGTTATCCCCTATCCACTACATAAGGGATAACTGTTAAGGGTCCTTTACACAAGAATCCTAAAGGTAATCTGGCAAATAACGATTAGCGATTATCTGGTGGTGTAAATGTACCCCCACTTACTCGATGAACGAGTGGAACGCGTTGTGCTGTATAGACACTATCTGCTACCGGTAAACAACGAGTGAGTATGGGGAACAGCAATGGCATTAGCGATCAATCCTCCCCATACTCTGAAGAAAATCGGTGCATGTAAATTCAGAGAGATTGGTGATCTGTGCATGTAAATGAGAGTTCTTACTGTTGATATAAAACAGGTGTCTCAAACTCAGTCGGATATATGGGCCACACATAGAAATATTTTCTAGTTGACGGGCCGTATGCATTGGAAATCTGATACAATACATGTGTCACACTCGACATCCCTGAGCTTCACCTCAGCTGCCCATGCCCAGGAATGACGCCAAGAGCTCTCCTAGTGGTGAGAAAAGTTGGATGAGAGAGGTATCACTACTTTTTGTGGCATTCTAATCAAGTTTCCAAAAATAAATCTACCATAGCTGGATAACCCCTTCTTAATACAGATCCCAGATGAGACCCTAAAATTAATACTGACTCCCAGACCAAATCCCAGAATTAATACAGACCCCCAGACCAGACCCTAAAATTAATACAGACCCTCAAATTCATACAAACCCCAGGTCAACCTACAATTTTATACAGACCCCAGATCAGTCCCCAGAATCATACAGACCCCAGGCCAGCCAACAAATTTATACAGACCCCAGATTAGACCAGAAATTTATACAGACCTCTGATTACACTCCAAATCCGATAAGACCCCAAATTCATACAGACCCCAGATCTAACCCAAAGTTATACACATGCCCGGGGTCTTGTACACCACCAAATTAATTATGTCAGGGGCCCCATGGGGCTAAGGTGTTTTTACCCCCCTGGGTGAAAAAAGAGCCCACTGACTTAGAAAGTCATCACTTGGCTGCTGTAAAGCATGTCTCCTCATGACTTCCCCCATAATCATGTACAAAAAAATAGAATAAAAAGAAATCTACAATTACCGTATAGAATAAAAACAGATTTTAAAAAATGTATATCATCCACTATCTGGTTTTCATTAGTACAAAAAGATACATAGGTGATGTAAGTTCCAGCCAAAAAATAAAACATCATCTGTACTATAGAAGCTATGCAGCAGATTTGCCATCCAATAGCTTTAATTTATTTGTTCAATTACCAAACTTGCCAGTTGGTCTTTATTCCCTGATGGCATTAAAACATAAAAACGGACGCAAAACCTATAAAAGATTTTCTCAAAAACATTTTTAAATGATTTGAAATCCTAGAGTTTGTGAAAAGAAAGAGAACTTGTTTTGCTATATGTGGCTTTTACTACACACATACTGTCGACATTGCCATTATTGGCACGGTGCCACACCATTGTCGACGCTTGTAAGACTTGTATAACCCAGGACCTAGCTGTTTTATGCTTGTTTTTATCCATGAATATTTCATTAGATGATGCTAATTTTATAAAAGCTTTCTTTGGCTTCTTGTATTCAGCTTTTTAATGTTCTGTTTATACCAAAGCTCAAATGTAAGAATGTAAGGTTATATTTTGGGAATTACAAGCATATAACAGAATTTTGTAATGGTGAGGTCATAAAACCGAGTTCTGAATTGTCCAAGCTTTGACCATGTGAGTCTTTATGGATGAGACATTTACACCATAAAAAAAGGACAAAGAAAACATTAATTCCTCTGAACTTCAGATGGAAGTTCTATCAGAGGAAGTGATTCTAAGGGCCCACCTTCCATCTATACAAAACATATCGACGTCCACCGCACTTTTAAGTTTATGGTAATCATTTGTTGCTATTATTGTGCACACAAGCCATACATCAATCAGATCCTAGTTATTGACCCTAGTATTGACTTTAAAGTCACCTCTAGCTAGGATTGTTTTCTACTGGCCTTTGAGGCTCATTAGTGTATTAGAGCTTTGAGCCAAGTGAGGATTCACTGGTGCTCTTGCAGGCCTGTCTTAAAGACAACCTGTCACCACAAAATACAGTGCCATCTGCAGGCAGCATGTTAAAGAGCAGAAGGAGCTGAGCAGATTAATATATAATTTTGTGAGAAAATATTCAACAAAACTTGCGATTTGTACATTTGCATCTCTGCTCTTTCTGAGTTCAGTTGTAAATAGAACTGTCTCATCAGTGCCTGACAACTACAGTATCACACAAAAGTGAGTACACCCCTCACATTTTTGTAAATATTTTATTATAGCTTTTAATGGGACAACACTGAAGATATGACACTTTAATATCTTCAAAGGAAGTACAGTTTTAGGTTGTTGGCAATGTAGAGCAACAATCATTTTTTTTCAGATCCTCAAAGAGTTCTTGCCAATACGATAATGGTTTGCATCAGAAGGGTCATAGATGCCGTGATGAGAACATAGTCCTACCGATGTAGTAGAGTTAACACTCATGGTTTCTGAGATGTGTTATCTAAACTAAGCAAACTCCTTCAATTGCTTTTCAATGGCTTTTGTTTCAAGATAACACGATGATTTAAGAAATTTGAGTTAAGACCCCTCGCAGACGAGCGTGTCCGGATTAGGTCCGGATGCATCCCGATGCATTGCGGCAAATCTGCGCAAGTAGGTACGCAATTGCAGTCAGTTTTGACTGCGATTGCGTTCTGTTGTTCAGTTTTTATCGCGCGGGTGCAATGCGTTTTGCACGCGCATGATAAAAAACTGAATGTGGTACCTAGACCCGAACTTCTTCACAGAAGTTCAGGTTTGGGTTAGGTGTTCTGTAGATTGTATTATTTTCCCTTATAACATGGTTATAAGGGAAAATAATAGCATTCTAAATGCAGAATGCATAATACAGGCATGGCCAACCTGCGGCTCTCCAGCTGTTGTAAAACTACAACTCTCACCATGCCCTGCTGTAAGCTGATAGCTGTAGGAAGTCTGGGCATGCTGGGAGTTGTAGTTTTGCAACGGCTGGAGAGCCTCAGGTTGGCCATCCCTGGCATAGTACAATAGGGCTGGAGGGGGTTAAAAAAAAATAAAAAATTTTTTAACTCACCTATTTTACTAAGCATTCTGTATTCAGAATGCTATTATTTTCCCTTATAACCATGTTGTAAGGGAAAATAATAATTATCGGGTCCCCATCCCAATCGTCACCTAGCAACCGTGCATGAAGATCGCACCGCATCCGCACTTGCTTGCGGATGCTTGCGATTTTCACCCAACCCCATTCATTTCTATGGGGCCTGCGTTAAGTAAAAAACATACAAAGAGGAGCATGCTGCGATTTTCACGCAACGCACAAGTGATGTGCGAAAATCACAGGTCATGTGCACAGCCCCATAGAAATGAATGGGTCCGGATTCAGTGCGGGTGCAATGCGTTAACCTCACACATTGCACCTGCGGGGAAATCTCGCCCGTGTGAAAGGGGCCTTAAGAGTTTGAGTGCTAACCCTGCTACATCTATACCACTTTACAAATCACTAGTCATGCCACTCATGGAGTACTGTGTACAGTTTTGGGCTCCTGTGAACAAGGCAGACATAGCAGAGCTGGAGAGGGTTGAGAGGAGGGCAACTATAGTAATAACTGTAATGGGTGGACTACAGTACCCTAAAAGATTATCAAAATTAGGGTTATTCACTTTAAAAAAAAAGATGACTCAGGGGAGAACTAATAACTATGTATAAATATATCAGGGGTCAGTACAGAGATCTCTCCCTTCATCTATTTATCCCCAGGACTGTGACGAGGGGACATCCTCTGCATCTGGAGGAAAGAAGGTAGTGTTGATCGAGGATACTCGGCCGAACACCAATTCGGATCGAGCATTGCTATGCTCGGCAGAACACCACGTGTGCTCAAGCGCAATGCTCGATTCAGTGAATTTAAATGTAATTTAACATCTAATTCTGAAAAGTTTCTGCCAGGATTTGAACTCCCAAACCCTTATACATTAGAGGAAAGGACCTTATCCACTCAGCTATAAAGCTGAATGCTAAACTGCGTCAGAAAAACCTCATAGTTTCTGATGTAGAGAGTATTCCTATTCAGCAGAAGACTATTTCTGTGCAAGTTAATATGTAGCTCTATAGTGTAGTGGTTTACATCCTTGCCTCCAATGTTAGGAGTTCAAATCCCTTCAGAAACATTTATATATATATACATTTTTAGCCATAATATATTTACATATATTATTATATATTTAGAATATTCAATATTGTAATATATGTAAATATATTATAGCTAAAAACATGAGTAGTAGTTTCCCACATATTATTCATTCATATACTGTATATCAGAAGTATGATTTTATCATCTATAAATATATATTTTTTTATATATATTTTTTATTATAATTTATATAATTTATATAATAATATATGTAAATATAATAATATATGTAAATATATTATGGCTAAAAACTTATAAATATATAATTTTTTATGCAATGATTCGAACTCCCAACCTTGTAAATTAGAGGCAAGCAACTACACTATACAGCTACAAGGTAACCTGCACAGAAATATAAAATAAGTCTTCTGCTGAATAGGAATATTCACTTCATCAGAAACTACTATGAGGTTTTTCTGACACAGTTTAGCATTCAGCTTTATAGCTGAGTGGATAAGGTCCTTGCCTCTAATATACACTGTTGAGAGTTTAAATAATGGCAGAAACTTTCCAGAAATTAGATTTAAATACACTGGATGGATATAGCTATATATGGAGTCAGAGCTAAACTAGAGTCCTAACACCCTCCCCTCTTCAGAGCATGGGGTGCCTGGGGTTCTTCCATTGTGCTTGGTAGAACACCCAAGCATTGCGAAGTGTTGCACACAAGCACTTTAGTGCTCGATCAACACTAAATGAAGGTTGATACACATAGAAGAGGAATTTTTACGGTAAGAGCAGTAAGACTATGGAACTCTCTACCTGAGGAGGTGTTGATCGCAAATATTCTAATCTAGCATATAGTACTATATCTTCGTAATTGCGAATATTCTAGATTTTTTTTTCATCAGTACCCATGATTCCTCGCTGCTTCTTGCTTGTGGGCCAATGAGAAGGCTGCAATATCTTTGACTTTAGGAGTAGTGTTGATCGTGAATTTTCGTATCGCAAATTTTCGCCGATTTTCGCAATCAAGAAAACAATGACTGGAGATCATGAATTCTCGAATATATGACGAATATTGGCCCAAATTTTCGTGAAATATCTCAAATTCGAATATTGCCCCTACGGCTCATCACTGGTGGTGATGGTGAGATCACTAAAAGAGTTCAGGAGGGGCCTGGATGTATTTCTGGAGTGTAAAAATATTACAGGTTATTGTTACTAGAGAGCGGTCGTTGATCCAGGGAGTTATTCTGATGCCTGATTGGAGTCGGAAAGAAATTTTTTCCCCTAAAGTAGTGAAAATTGGCTTCTACCTCATAGGGTTTTTTTTTGTTTTTGCCTTCCTCTGAATCAACTTGCAGGATAACAGACTGAACTGGATGGACAGATGTCTTTATTCAGCCTTATAAACTATGTTACTATGTTACTATGTGGTACCATAGAACTTCCAGTGATCAGTATGACAGAGTGTGAGAGCGATAACACCAAATTTAACACACCTGCTCCCCATTCACACCTGAGACCTTGTAACACAAGTAACATGACACTGGGGAGGGAAAATGGCTAATTGGGTACAATTTGGCCATTTTCACTTAGGGGCGTACTCACTTCTGTTGCCAGTGGTTTAGACATTAATGTCTGTGTGTTGAGTTATTTTAAGGGCACACCAAATGTGCAATGTAATACAAGCTGTACACTGACTACTTTACATTGTATCAAAGTGTCATATCTTCAGTGTTGTCCCATAAAAAGTTATAATAAAATATTAACAAAAATGTGAGGGGTGTACTCACTTTTGTGAGATACTGTATCTATGTATACATACATACACACACACACACACACACACACAGAATGCTATCAGTCATTGATATGATGGACCTGTGTACAACTGAGGTCAGAGAGTAGAGATTTTAATGTATAAATTACAAGCCTTACTGAATCTTTTCCCACAAAACTATATATCAATCTGCTCAGCTTCTCCTGCTCTATACCATGCTCCCTGCAGCCTGCACTGCATTTTATGGTGATGGGTTCTCTTTAAGATTATTAACAATACACTAACCAGATCTTTCCTGTGAGGTACACCAGGGAGCAGAATGAAAATATATCTATTCTAGGCATATCCACCAAAGACCAAGCATTTTAGGGACAATAAATTATGGTTGGAAAAATCAAGGGAAGAAAAGAACAAATCACAACCAGAAACAAAATGATTGTAAGGCCCCCTGCACACGATCAGGATTGCGTGCGGATTTTCCGCGCGGATTTGCGTGCGGAAAATCCGCACCGTAGGTCATGTACATTGTATTCTATGAGAATTTCAAATTCTCAATGCACACGATGCAGATTTTTTCCGCGCGGATTTTGACCTGCGGTGCGGATTTTAAAATCCGCGATATGTCAATTAATATTTTTTTTTCCTGACCGGATTTTCTTAATTCACTTAGTGAAATCCGCATGCGGAAAATCCGCACCGAATCCGCACCAAATCCGCACGCAAATCCGCATGCAAATCCGCACCGATTAATGAGGATTGACCGCACGGATTTGCCTGAGAACACCTGCGGATTTCAGTGCGGATTCTACGCACATGAATCCTGAACGTGTGCATGTAGCCTAAGACATTACATTCTGTAGCTTATTCCTATTCTAATGTCTATTTTACAGAAAAGATTGCTAGATAGATAATATTGTTCATTTATTTTATGCACTTATATAGTACTACTATATTCTGCAGCGCTTTACAGACATTACAATCTAAGGTCCCTATCAGTATGTCTTTGGAGTGTGGGAGAAAACCAGAGAACCCAGAGGAAACCCACACAAACACGGGGAGAACATACAAACTCCATGCAGATGTTGTCCTTGGTCGGATTCAAACCAAGGACCCCGCGCTGCAAGGCACCAGTACTAACCACTGAGCCCCCGTCCTGCCCATGCCACATTGTTTACGTTTTATTAATTTAATTTCCTAATAAATTGTAGTTACTATGCACTTTATATACGGTAATGATTGTTATTATGTACCATTACCTATCTGCTTAGATTTCATTAACTAAATGTGAAGAAATTTTTGACACATTTACATTTTGAAACATTGAATATAATTCAAAAATAAATAGCTTATTAAAAGGCACCAGTAGTCGTTCGCCCCTCATGCCAGGAAAAGCTGTTTCTGGATTAACACAAAGATTAGGATTTGTACTTCCTTTGAAGTGTTCTATTGATATGTTATGTAAAATATTAAATGGCAGCTTTAGAAGATGAAAAATGTGTAAATCCCCTGTGTGAGCCTACATTCAGCAGTTTGATGCTGCTCAGAGACACCTGTTGGCCTTTCCTGAGTTTGTATTAGACGCTCTTAGTGGTAGATATTTATTTTTTCTGTATCTCCATCCATAATTCAATAACCTGTAGTAACATAAATGTGTTAGCGGGTATTATGCTGAGCTAAGTACATCACACTCTGTTCGAAACAAGTTTCAGGGCTTTCAAAGTCCTACATACAGTGTACAACCAAACTGATAGACATCTGTCATTAGACTGAGCCCTCAAAGGTGTATTACAGCATATCACATGATAAATGTCTGATAGCCGCAGTTCCAGAGGTGGGATCATAACTATCTCTGTCCTGCCGAGGTGCCCGCTGGCTTCCGCATCCTGGTGGCGAATGAATGCAGTAGTGGCCGTGCTAGTGGATAGTTCTCTCCATAAATGTCAATGGGGGCCATGCATTCATAGCCAGCTAACTCCCAGAGAAGTGAATGGAGAGAGACAAATACATGTGAGGCCACTTCTCCATTCGTACTTCACCTCGACACAGCATTCAGTGGTGAAACCATGGTCATATTATCTAAAACTAGAATACCCCTTTAATGTTAGTGAAATGTTTTTGTTAGTTAATATTTCGTGAGTGCTGGCTCGACCATGGATTTGCATTAAATATGGAATTTGAAAAATGCAAAAAAAAAAACTACAATTCAAGATTCGTCAAACATGATGAATCTTGATTAATAAATATTGTATTAAAATTCTCATGCTCCTGTCTATTCCAATAAAGCCTGGTGCAGTGGTTTTGTTGTTAAGTTTGCTGTGCTTTGAGCCAATCAGATGTCTCCCCTGATGCTCTCTTTCCCTTTCATAGCATGAGTCTTATACAGTAAGGAAAAGATACTGCTGCAGCATCTCCCTCCTTCCCCCTCACAGTCTACAGTCTCACTGCTGCAGCATCTCCCTCCTTCCCCCTCACAGTCTACAGTCTCACTGCTGCAGCATCTCCCTCCTTCCCCCTCACAGTCTACAGTCTCACTGCTGCAGCATCTCCCTCCTTCCCCCTCACAGTCTACAGTCTCACTGCTGCAGCATCTCCCTCCTACCTGCTCACAGTCTACAGTCTCACTGCTGCAGCATCTCCCTCCTTCCCCCTCACAGTATACAGTCTCACTGCTGCAGCATCTCCCTCCTACCTGCTCACAGTCTACAGTCTCACTGCTGCAGCATCTCCTCCTTCCCCCTCACAGTATACAGTCTCACTGCTGCAGCATCTCCCTCCTTCCCCCTCACAGTCTACAGTCTCACTGCTGCAGCATCTCCCTCCTTCCCCCTCACAGTCTACAGTCTCACTGCTGCAGCATCTCCCTCCTTCCCCCTCACAGTCTACAGTCTCACTGCTGCAGCATCTCCCTCCTACCTGCTCACAGTCTACAGTCTCACTGCTGCAGCATCTCCCTCCTTCCCCCTCACAGTATACAGTCTCACTGCTGCAGCATCTCCCTCCTACCTGCTCACAGTCTACAGTCTCACTGCTGCAGCATCTCCCTCCTTCCCCCTCACAGTATACAGTCTCACTGCTGCAGCATCTCCCTCCTTCCCCCTCACAGTCTACAGTCTCACTGCTGCAGCATCTCCTTCCCCCTCACAGTCTACAGTCTCACTGCTGCAGCATCTCCCTCCTACCTGCTCACAGTCTACAGTCTCACTGCTGCAGCATCTCCCTCCTTCCCCCTCACAGTCTACAGTCTCACTGCTGCAGCATCTCCCTCCTTCCCTCTCACAGTCTACAGTCTCACTGCTGCAGCATCTCCCTCCCTCCCCCTCACAGTCTACAGTCTCACTGCAACAGCATCTCCCTCCTACCTGCTCACAGTCTACAGTCTCACTGCTGCAGTATCTCCTTCCCCCTCACAGTCTACAGTCTCAGTGCTGCAGCATCTCCCTCCTTCCCCCTCACAGTTTACAGTCTCACTGCTGCAGCATCTCTCTCCTCCCCCCTAACAGTCTACAGTCTCACTGCTGCAGCATCTCCCTCCTTCCCCCTCACAGTCTACAGTCTCACTGCTGCAGCATCTCCCTCCTTCCCACTCACAGTCTATAGTCTCACTGCTGCAGCATCTCCCTCCTTCCCCATCACAGTATACAGTCTCACTGCTGCAGCATCTCCCTCCTACCCCATCACAGTATACAATCTCACTGCTGCAGCATCTCCCTCCTTCCCCCTCACAGTCTACAGTCTTACTGCTTCAGCATCTCCCTCCTTCCCCCTCACAGTTTACAGTCTCACTGCTGCAGCATCTCTCTCCTCCCCCCTAACAGTCTACAGTCTCACTGCTGCAGCATCTCCCTCCTTCCCCCTCACAGTCTACAGTCTCACTGCTGCAGCATCTCCCTCCTTCCCACTCACAGTCTATAGTCTCACTGCTGCAGCATCTCCCTCCTTCCCCATCACAGTATACAGTCTCACTGCTGCAGCATCTCCCTCCTTCCCCATCACAGTATACAATCTCACTGCTGCAGCATCTCCCTCCTTCCCCCTCACAGTCTACAGTCTTACTGCTGCAGCATCTCCCTCCTTCCCCCTCACAGTTTATAGTCTCACTGCTGCAGCATCTCCCTCCTCCCCCCTAACAGTCTACAGTCTCACTGCTGCAGCATCTCCCTCCTTCCCCCTCACAGTCTATAGTCTCACTGCTGCAGCATCTCCCTCCTTCCCCCTAACAGTCTACAGTCTCACTGCTGCAGCATCTCCCTCCTTCCCCCTCACAGTCTACAGTCTCACTGCTGCAGTATCTCCTTCCTTCCCCCTCACAGTCTACAGTCTCACTGCTGCAGCATCTCCCTCCTTCCCCCTCACAGTCTACAGTCTCACTGCTGCAGCATCTCCCTCCTTCCCCCTCAAAGTCTACAGTCTCACTGCTGCAGCATCTCCCTCCCTCCCCCTTACAGTCTACAATCTCACTGTTGCAGCATCTCCCTCCCCCTCACAGTCTACAGTCTCACTGCTGCAGCATCTCCCTCCTCCCCCCTCACAGTCTACAGTCTCACTGCTGAAGCATCTCCCTCCTTCCCCCTCACAGTCTACAGTCTCACTGCTGCAGCATCTCCCTCCTTCCCCCTCAGTCTACAGTCTCACTGTTGCAGCATCTCCCTCCCTCCCTTCACAGTCTACAGTCTCACTGCTGCAGCATCTCCCTCCTTCCCCATCACAGTCTACATTCTCACTGCTGCAGCATCTCCCTGACTCCCCCTCACAGTCTACAGTCTCACTGCTGTAGCATCTCCCTCCTTCCCCCTCACAGTTTACAGTCTCACTGCTGCAGCATCTCCCTCCTCCCCCCTAACAGTTTACAGTCTCACTGCTGCAGCATCTCCCTCCTCCCCCCTAACAGTCTACAGTCTCACTGCTGCAGCATCTCCCTCCTCCCCCCTAACAGTTTACAGTCTCACTGCTGCAGCATCTCCCTCCTCCCCCCTAACAGTCTACAGTCTCACTGCTGCAGCATCTCCCTCCTTCCCCCTCACAGTCTACAGTCTCACTGCTGCAGCATCTCCCTCCATCCCCTCACAGTCTACAGTCTCACTGCTGTAGCATCTCCCTCCTTTCCGCTCACAGTCTACAGTCTCACAGTTGCAGCATCTCCCTCCTCTCTCCTTCCATGTCACGGCTGAGGATGGGGAAAACCCTCAGTCGTGCGATGACAGAAGATGGTGGTCGCTGCTCGACCAGGACGACAGAATTAGGGAGCAGGTCACCTCCTAATCGCATCCCTAATCTGACCCTGACTCCTAGCTGTATGAGACCACCCTGATGGTAGGAGGGCTCATACTCCGGAACCTTGAAGTCCCTGCTAGCCCTCAGGGTGGCCCTAAACTAGGAGCAGGGTAAGACGACCTGTTCCGTCTGGATACGGAGGAACAGGAGTCTCACTGGCCAGCTGAAAGGAAGGGGGAACATATACAACTTATGGCAATGGCAGGTACATGCCACAAACACAACATTCACCTGCCACAGACACTAAGCCTGGAACCCATGTGCAAGTGCTGCTATCCACTACAAAAGGACACAGCACACAACACACATCACACAGAAACCCAGGACCATAAGGTGCAATAAACAAGCATACCACAGACACATCTTCATAACATCAAACAAGAGTTATGACCACAAGGGTGGCCCTCACTGGAGAGATGGTGAATAACCAGGAGGATGTCTCCAGCAAACCATGGCTGAAGAACCCCTCAGCTTCAGGTCTCCACAGAGGCTTTATAGCCCAAAGTGGCCACACTCACACAGACACACTGTGGGAAGGAAGTTAACCCTTCCATCACCAAACAGGGTAGTGAAGCCACTAAAAGGGGAAGTGCACAAACAACTATCACACTGCAGCTGTTACCGGCGACAACGACATGCGTGGCAACCGTGTCCTGGGAGCCGGCCAGAAAGCCGAGACACTGCCAACACATGTAAACAATGCAACACGTTGCCACGGGCAGCCACAGGCAAAGGGAAGTGTCACAGTGCACACATACCTAAACCCCGTGCACACCAGACATAGAAAGTGCATACAAAAACCCACACAACCAAAGGCCAACCGCACTCATACCTGTTGTCCGCGGCAACCGCACTCGAGGCTAACAAATAAGTGCCCCCAGCTGCGGTTGACACAACACCCAGACCACGGGCAACTGCATGCGGCTCCCAAGGAGTCACGACGATAAGCATGGGCATGACATTCCATCTCACAGTCTACAGTCTCACTGCAGCAGCATCTCCCTCCTTCCACCTCACAGTCTACAGTCTCACTGCAGCAGCATCCCCTCCTACTCTTCCCCTTTGCTTATCTTTTTCTGTTTTATACTTTTGAAAGAGTGCAGAGGTTTCTGAACTATCAGATAGAGATACTATCACAAAATATAAGCCCTCATACAACTATGCGAACAGAAGAATACAAAAGTTATGGCTCCAGGAAGGCAGGGAGTGAAGAATAAAAATGAAAAAATGGAAAACCGCTGGGTCAGGAAGGGGCTAATGACCATGGCTGAAGAGACCTTAAAGGAGTTCTCCAGGATAGAAAAAAAATACTGAAAAACATATTATTATAAATAAATTAAATAAATTCTTAAATGCCTTTAATTATATATAATGGCTCAGTTGGTCTAGGGGACAATCAGTGGAGGAGTTAAAATGGCCACTGTCAGATTCCTGGACATGGATTCCATCCTCCTAATGACACTGCAGGACGTCCTGTGTGAGAAAGCAGAGCACAGAGCAGGAGCACTTTGTTCTCTGCCGGCATCAGCACATGACGCATGAAATTCTGTACAGATCACAGCTGAAATAAGCACTTATCTGTCTGTCAGAAGAGAGCTGAAGTCACCTCCACAAATGCGTGTGTCTGGTCCTCATTTCTACACGTCAGCTTGTGAGTACGAGGTGAGGAGAGCTCCGAAGCACACGGACACAGTAAAGCACTTATCTCAGCTGTGATCTGCTCATAATATACAGCTTCAGGGCTTATGCCCACAAACAGCAGGTCCGAAAAATACAGACCCAGGCCCTTCTGGCCCCGCATCACAGATGCGGACCCATTCAGTCGAAGGTCCGGAAGGCAGGGAAGTGCTTCCGTGGGACTTCTGTCCGTGCATGCACTACTTTTTTGCAGTGCGGAACGTCGGATACAGATCGCAGAACATCCGCTATCCACATGCGGTGTCTGTGCATTGTGGTCCGCAAATTGTGGTCTGCAGCATGGGCCTGGCCAGCACACGGTTGTGGGCATGAATTCTCACAGTGATTATGCAGGCAAAGACCAGAGTTTAAATATGGCTCCTGCTCTGTACTTTGCATTCTCACACATATAGTGTCATTAGGAGGACGGATTCCATGTCCAGAAATCTGACAGCAGCCTTTTTAACTCCTCCACTGATTTTCCCCTAGACCAAATGAGCCATTATATATACGGTAATTAAAGGCATTTGAGAGTTTGTTTCTTAGATGTTTTTTTGTACTTTCATTTTGATCTTTCCTACAGAACCCCTTTAAAGCAGTTTTACAGTGTGCATCAAACTCTATTAAAATAATAATTTATGAAGGTAGCTATAGTCTTGTATATCTGTCACTTTTATTGCTCCTATCTCCCGTTCTGGGCTGTGGTCACATGATCATGTCCATGCAGTTCTTTCTTATGTCCTGTGATGTCATGTCCATGGGTGTGTCTGTGATAGGGGAGTGTCTATGTAACAAGCTAGTGGGAGGAGCTATAAACTAGCTGGGCATTGTTAGGGCGGTGCTGTGGAAGAGGAAGGAGAAGTGCATTATGAATTTGGTTGGATACAGCAACAGGAAGTGCTACATACAGGATGGAAACCAACAATGTGTTTATATGGCAAAAACAAGTAAGGAGAGTCCAAAAAAAAAAAAAAAAAAGCATGGGGAAGATGTTTATGAGCTAAGAAACTACATAAGCATATGTGTTAAAAACTATAGTAATCTGGAAAAACCCTTTAACAACTATACACTTTTTTGTGATTTAGAGCACATGTTTTTGTAATGACCCTAAATTTTTTATTTGTTATGCTACCAAAACAATTTTTCAGCATTTTTATTACACATAAAGCTGTATATTATATATGTATATTATGTTTTTAGAGATATATGTTTTCACTTATTTATCATAACTGTTTAGATATAACTGTATAACTTATATCTATTCGATACTGCGCGACGTATACCCCCTTTTTCCCTTCTCTCCCTGCCTGTTCAGTATTATGAAGGCCCACAGTACATGATACAGTAACTCCCAGAGTAATGGAATACCTTATCCTTGGTGTTGCAGCTGCGGAGCCTGTTCCTCTGTGTCCTTCTTGCTTTTTCTTTTTTCTGTTTTTTTCTTCTTTTAGGTGCCGTCCAGGATGGGGAAAGGTTTTTGGGGGGGTCTTGCCCTAATAGTTATTTATTATTTGTTTTAGTAGTTTTTTTTATATGATATAAAATCTAAAATCTAAACTGCAGAGCTTGCCCCGGCCGGTGGCACAGCTCATGGTTTGAAAAGGCCGCTCGTACACGCTTGCACGGAGTGATGCGTGACGTCACGGTAGTAGCTACGGAGGACCAGGAGGACCAAAAATACTCCAACGCGTTTCGATTAGATCGCTAATCTTCGTCAGGGATAGCTGTTCTGGTTCCTGGTGCTGCTTTTAAAGGTCCGTATCTCCTCCTATTCTTAACTCCTTCCTTGCCAGTATTCTGGTTAGATGTCTATTGGAAGGCGAATAGTTCTATTTCAGAATTCAGTCCTGAGGGTGCTAGAGTATTTAAGTTAAATATCCAGCGGCTTTCTGTCCTGGACATTTTCTTTATATAATCTCCTCCTCTTTTGTCTTTTTTGACTATTTCAATACCACAACAGATGGTACCGTTGTAGTTTCCTCCATGTTTTTCTTTGTAGTGTCTGGAGAGCGGGTGACCCTCATATTTTCTTCCTATGTTGTAGATGTGTTCCCCTATTCTTTTGCTTATGGTTCTTTTTGTGCGTCCTATGTATGTTTTTTTACACGGACATGTTATAGCGTATATTGCGCCCTGACTTTTGCAGGTAATATGATCCTTAATTTTATGTGTTTCTGTGTCCCCTGTCCATTCATTACGTATTTCCAACTTTATGTGCTGTTTTCTATTTATTTTTAGTTTCTTGCATATACCGCAATTGCCGCATGGAAAGAAACCTCCTGTCACGGACGGTGTACAGGAAACAAGGCAAAGCAACATGCATAAATGACTTGCTGGATCCAAAAACTAAGGAACCAAGGGGGGACCCCTGCAGAAGACCTGGCACTTTCCCTGGTTGCTCAGCCTATGCAAAGATCCGAATGGTGGAGGTTTGCATATCCACGTACCTTGACTATATAACCCCTGAGCACCCTACGATAGTGAGGGGACACGACCACCGGCTCCCTACACAAGATATGGAGGGAGTCAGGGTCACCTGGGATCCAGCAAACAGAAAGTAACAGATAAATGTTCAACACTTAGCTTTTGTAGCAGACAGGAGAACAAGACCAGCATGCACACACACTCCAGGAAGAAATATAAGCCGCCCAGAAAAGCATTCTGGGGAGGAATTTAAAGGGAAGCAATTAGTCCAACACATGACAGCTGAGAGAGGCTAACGAGATGAGAAACTGAATACCACAACAAAGTCAAGGAGGAGGTTCTGAAAGACCTCTGTCAGAGCTTCTCAGCTGTCTGGTTGTGACAGTACCCCTCCCTCTACGAGTGGACTCCGGACACTCAGAACCCACCTTCTCAGGATGGGACCTATGGAAAGCCCTGATGAGACGAGAGGCCTTAATGTCCGTCACTGGGACCCACATCCTCTCCTCAGGACCATACCCCTCCCAATGAACAAGGTACTGAAGAGAACCTGCGGACAAGACGAGAATCCACAATCCTAGAGACCTGAAATTCAAGATTCCCATCAACCATAATCGGAGGAGGAGGCAAAGGCGAGGGTACAATGGGTTGAACATAAGGTTTCAATAAGGACTTATGAAAAACATTATGGATCTTCCAAGTCTGAGGAAGATCAAGACGGTATGCAACAGGATTGATGACAGACAGGATTTTGTAAGGCCCAATAAACCTAGGACCCAACTTCCAGGAGAGAACCTTCAATTTAATATTCTTGGTAGACAACCACACCAGATCACCAACATTCAGGTCCGGACCAAGCACACGTCTCTTATCTGCCACACGCTTATATCTCTCACTCATGCTCTTTAGATTATCCTGAATCCTTTGCCAAATAGATGACAAAGACGAGGAGAATCTGTCCTCATCAGGTAAACCAGAAGACCCCTCTCCCGAGAAAGTCCCAAACTGCGGATGAAACCCATATGCACCAAAAAATGGTGACTTATCAGAGGACTCCTGACGACGGTTATTTAAAGCAAACTCAGCAAGGGACAAAAAAGAACACCAATCCTCTTGATTCTCCGCCACAAAACAGCGCAGATATGTCTCCAGATTCTGATTGACGCGCTCTGTCTGGCCATTCGACTGCGGGTGGAAAGCAGAAGAGAATGACAACCGAACCCCCAAGCGAGAACAGAAAGCCTTCCAGAATCTGGAAACAAACTGCGTGCCCCTATCAGAGACTATGTCTGAAGGAATACCGTGCAATTTGACAATGTGATCAATAAATGCCTGCGCCAGCGTCTTAGCATTGGGCAAACCAGGAAAAGGGATGAAATGCACCATTTTGCTAAAACGGTCCACCACCACCAGAATCACAGTCTTCCCCGAGGAACGAGGCAGGTCCGTTATGAAGTCCATGGACAGATGTGTCCAAGGACGGGAAGGAATGGGTAAGGGAAGGAGAGGACCTGATGGCCGTGAATGAGAGACTTTGGCACGAGCGCAAGTCTCGCAGGCTGCCACAAAACCCTCAACCGACTTACGAAGCGCAGGCCACCAGAATCTCTGAGCGATGAGATCCAGTGTGGCTCTTACCCCCGGGTGCCCAGCAAGGACTGTATCGTGGTGTTCTTTAAAAATCTTGTGTCTTAAAGCGAGAGGCACAAACAACCTCCCAGGAGGACAAAGATCAGGAGCCTCTGACTGGGCTGCCTGCACCTCTGCCTCCAATTCAGGAAAAAGAGCAGAGACCACCACACCTTCAGCCAAAATGGGACCCGGGTCTTCAAAATTCCCGCCTCCCGGAAAACAACGTGACAGGGCATCTGCCTTCACATTCTTAACTCCAGGGCGGAAGGTGACAACAAAATTAAACCTAGAAAAGAACAAAGACCATCTGGCCTGTCTCGGGTTCAGACGCTTGGCTGACTCCAAGTAGGCCAGATTTTTATGGTCAGTAAATACGGTAATAGGGTGTCTGGCTCCCTCTAGCCAATGGCGCCATTCCTCAAAAGCCAACTTGATGGCCAACAATTCCCTATCTCCCACATCGTAATTTCTCTCTGCGGAGGAGAGTTTTCTTGAGAAAAAGGCACACGGTCGCCAATTGGCAGGAGAGGAACCCTGAGACAAGACCGGCCCCCACGCCCACCTCAGAAGCATCAACCTCAACTATGAAGGGTAAAGAAACATCAGGTTGCACCAAGATGGGAGCGGAAGCAAAACTCTCCTTGATATCAGAAAAAGCCTTACGCGCCTCTACTGACCAAGAAGAAAAATCTACCCCCTTTCTGGTCATATCAGTGAGTGGTTTAACAATAGAAGAATAATTCAAAATTAACTTCCTGTAATAATTGGCAAAGCCCAAAAAACGCATCAGCGCCTTCTGATTCTCAGGAAGCTCCCACTCAAGCACAGCGCGGACCTTCTCGGGGTCCATGCGAAAACCAGAAGCGGAGAGAAGAAACCCCAGAAATTGAATTTCTGGAACCGCAAACACACATTTTTCCAGTTTCGCATATAATTTATTCTCCCGCAGGATGAGCAAGACCTGACGTAAATGTTCCTTATGAGTTTTGAAATCGGGAGAAAAAATCAAAATGTCATCCAAATACACCAATACAAATTTTCCCATCAAATGATAAAAAATGCTGTTCACGAAATGCTGAAAAACGGCTGGGGCATTCATCAAACCAAAAGGCATAACCAAATTTTCAAAATGGCCCTCAGGGGTATTGAAGGCCGTCTTCCATTCGTCCCCTTCTCTGACCCTGACCAGGTTGTATGCCCCTCTTAGATCTAATTTGGAAAAGACTTTAGCCCCAACAACCTGGTTAAACAGGTCCGGGATCAGAGGAAGCGGATAAGGGTCACGAATTGTGATACTGTTCAGCTCCCTGAAATCCAGACAAGGTCTTAAAGAACCATCTTTTTTCTTAACAAAGAAAAAACCAGCGGCAACAGGTGACTTAGAGGGTCGTATGTGTCCTTTTCTCAGACTCTCAGAGATATAAGCACGCATAGCGATCCTCTCAGATTGGGAAAGATTGTATAAACGAGATTTAGGCAGCTTGGCGTCTGGGATGAGATTAATAGGGCAATCGTACTCCCTGTGCGGGGGCAAATCCTGAACTCCACTCTCAGAGAAGACATCCGAAAATTCAGAGAGAAAAGATGGTACAGTCTTAGTAGCAACCTCAGAAACAGATGTCATGAGGCAATTCTCTCTGCAAAAGTCACTCCAACCATTTATTTGCCTCGCTTGCCAATCAATGGTGGGGTTATGCTTAGTGAGCCAGGGCAGCCCCAACACCAGAGGGGTAGGCAAACCGCTAAGGACGAAACATGACACATCCTCAACATGAGCATCACTCACAATTAAACGGATATCGTGAACTATGCCCTTTAATGATTTCTGAGAAAGTGGAGCGGAATCGATAGCAAAAACAGGAATATCCTTTCCCAAAGTGCGCACCTGGAAACCATGAGTTATCGCAAATTGATTATCAATGAGATTGACCACTGCTCCACTATCCACAAAAATCTCACAAAAAATGTTCCTGCTCTCTAGCGCCACCCTAGCCGGCAGGACAAAACGGGAACTACAAGCAAATGGAAAACCTTCAATTTCCGCCTCAACCCTGCCAATAGTAACAGACGGAACATTTTTAAAAGATTTTTTCCTGTTTGTTTCTTTATTACTCCCAGAAAACTGCCTGAATCTCCTAGAGGGACAAATATTTGCCAAATGATTTATACCTCCACAACAAAAACAAACCCTCCCATGCGAGCTGAATCTTCTATTGTTAGAAGCAATCAACCCCAGCTGCATGGGCTCCTGCTCAGAAGGGGCTGACGGCGACTGAGACCCCTGCGCACAGAATGGGACCGCTGCACTGTCCTGGGACTGCGTATGACAGGAAGGAGACATCTCTCCTCTCTCTCTAAGACGCCTGTCAATACGAACGGCCTGAGACATAGCAGAGTCCAAAGAAATAGGCCTCTCATGAAAGGCAAATGCATCTTTCAATCCCTCTGAAAGACCATGGCAAAATTGACTTCGGAGTGCAGCATCATTCCAACCAGTATCAACTGCCCATCTCCGAAATTCTGAGCAGTATATCTCTGCGGATTGTTTACCCTGGCATAATAGACGTAGTCTAGACTCAGCCAGAGCAATACGATCCGGATCATCATATATCTGACCCAGGGCTAAAAAGAATTCATCCACTGAACGGAGAGGCCGTGCCCCCTCCGGCAGCGAAAAGGCCCAGGACTGAGCGTTACCTCTGAGCAGCGATATAATGATCCCCACCCTCCGTTCCTCATCTCCAGAGGAAAGGGGAAGAAGGCGAAAATGGAGTTTGCAAGCCTCTCTAAAACGCACAAAATTCTCACTACCCCCGGAGAACGTATCCGGGAGCGAGATCTTAGGCTCAGAACAAGCTCCATGAACGCAAGCTGAACCGGTCACTTGAAGCTGAGAAAAAGTCTTACGGAGGTCAGCTACCTCCAATGAAAGACCCTGGAAGCGTTCAGCCAAAAGTGAAACCGGATCCATGCTTAAGACGGTTTTGGCGGCTTATAATGTCACGGACGGTGTACAGGAAACAAGGCAAAGCAACATGCATAAATGACTTGCTGGATCCAAAAACTAAGGAACCAAGGGGGGACCCCTGCAGAAGACCTGGCACTTTCCCTGGTTGCTCAGCCTATGCAAAGATCCGAATGGTGGAGGTTTGCATATCCACGTACCTTGACTATATAACCCCTGAGCACCCTACGATAGTGAGGGGACACGACCACCGGCTCCCTACACAAGATATGGAGGGAGTCAGGGTCACCTGGGATCCAGCAAACAGAAAGTAACAGATAAATGTTCAACACTTAGCTTTTGTAGCAGACAGGAGAACAAGACCAGCGTGCACACACACTCCAGGAAGAAATATAAGCCGCCCAGAAAAGCATTCTGGGGAGGAATTTAAAGGGAAGCAATTAGTCCAACACATGACAGCTGAGAGAGGCTAACGAGATGAGAAACTGAATACCACAACAAAGTCAAGGAGGAGGTTCTGAAAGACCTCTGTCAGAGCTTCTCAGCTGTCTGGTTGTGACACCTCCCTGCGGTTTCTGTCCTAGAATCGTGTTTGATATTTGATTATCATTTTTACTCAAGCATTTGTTGGTTGGGGCTATTATGCTTCCCACATTTTTGGCTTTTCTATAAATAAATTTTGGATTTTTGGGGATCAGGTCTCCTATTATTTTGTCCTCCTTTAGGGTTTCCCAGTGTCTTTTAATTATTTTTCTCAATATTCCTGCTTGGCCATTATATTGTGTGATAATGGGTGGTATTTCAAAGGTTTCTGTCTTTACTTTACTGTCTTCTGGTGTTTTCTTTTTGTTAATTAATTCCTTTCTGTCGAGGGTTCCTATTAGTTTTTTCTGTGCTAGTAATTTTTCCCTGTCATAACCTCTGTCTTCAAATTTTTTCTGCATTTTGTCTGCCTCTGCTTCATATTCCTTTTCTTTTGTACAGTTACGTTTAATTCTCACAAATTGCCCCTTTGGAATATTTTCCAACCACTGTGGGAGGTGGCAGCTTTCACGGGAGATTAAACTATTTGTGTCTGTAGGTTTGTTGTATGTCTTTGTTTGTATTTTGCCGTCTTCTATGTAGATGGTAAGATCAAGAAAATTAATTGTGGTGGTGCTCAGTAGTGGTGTAAATTCCAGATGGTATTTATTATTGTTAATTTCTTTGCAGAATATGTCCAGTTCTTCCTTTTCTCCTGCCCAGATGAATACAATATCATCTATGAAGCGTTTCCATAGGACGAGATTCGACCGGAGTTGGCCATGGGGATAGATGACTTCATGCTCCCACTGGCCTACCTATATGTTTGCAAACCCCGGTGCGAATCTCGTCCCCATCGCGGCCCCCCACTGCTGGATGTAAAACTTGTCCTCAAAGAGAAAATAGTTTCTCTTCAGGATAAACATGATACATTCACAGATGTAATTTATTTGTTTGTCCGCCAGGATTCCCTGATTTTGTAGACATATCTTGACTGCTTCACACCCTTTTTCGTTTTCTATTATGGTATATAGGGATTTTACATCCAGTGTGCCTAGGATGTAATTTTGTTCCCATTTTACTTGATTTAAGATGTTCAGGATATGTTGGGTGTCTTTTAGGTGTGTTGGTAGTGTGTCTACACATGGTTGCAGGAAGTGATCTATGTATTCTGACAAGTTGCTTGTCAGACACTCCACTCCTGATACTATAGGTCTTCCCGGGGGATCTGTGGTATCTTTGTGTATCTTCGGGTTGTGGTAAAATGCCGCAATTCTGGGCTGTTTTATTGCTATATATTCAGCCTCTTTGGTGTTCAGAATGGTTTCTGTTCTGCCTTTTTTCATCAATTCACTTAGTTCCTTTTTGAACTCTTCTGTTGGGTCATTTTTTAGTATTTTGTATGTTTTCTTGTCTCCCAGTAGCTTATATGCCTCCTGTAGATATTTAAAAAAAAGACACCCAACATATCCTGAACATCTTAAATCAAGTAAAATGGGAACAAAATTACATCCTAGGCACACTGAATGTAAAATCCCTATATACCATAATAGAAAACGAAAAAGGGTGTGAAGCAGTCAAGATATGTCTACAAAATCAGGGAATCCTGGCGGACAAACAAATAAATTACATCTGTGAATGTATCATGTTTATCCTGAAGAGAAACTATTTTCTCTTTGAGGACAAGTTTTACATCCAGCAGTGGGGGACCGCGATGGGGACGAGATTCGCACCGGGGTTTGCAAACATATACGTAGGCCAGTGGGAGCATGAAGTCATCTATTCCCATGGCCAACTCCGGTCGAATCTCGTCCTATGGAAACGCTTCATAGATGATATTGTATTCATCTGGGCAGGAGAAAAGGAAGAACTGGACATATTCTGCAAAGAAATTAACAATAATAAATACCATCTGGAATTTACACCACTACTGAGCACCACCACAATTAATTTTCTTGATCTTACCATCTACATAGAAGACGGCAAAAAAACAAACAAAGACATACAACAAACCTACAGACACAAATAGTTTCATCTCCCGTGAAAGCTGCCACCTCCCACAGTGGTTGGAAAATATTCCAAAGGGGCAATTTGTGAGAATTAAACGTAACTGTACAAAAGAAAAGGAATATGAAGCAGAGGCAGACAAAATGCAGAAAAAATTTGAAGACAGAGGTTATGACAGGGAAAAATTACTAGCACAGAAAAAACTAATAGGAACCCTCGACAGAAAGGAATTAATTAACAAAAAGAAAACACCAGAAGACAGTAAAGTAAAGACAGAAACCTTTGAAATACCACCCATTATCACACAATATAATGGCCAAGCAGGAATATTGAGAAAAATAATTAAAAGACACTGGGAAACCCTAAAGGAGGACAAAATAATAGGAGACCTGATCCCCAAAAATCCAAAATTTATTTATAGAAAAGCCAAAAATGTGGGAAGCATAATAGCCCCAACCAACAAATGCTTGAGTAAAAATGATAATCAAATATCAAACACGATTCTAGGACAGAAACCGCAGGGAGGTTTCTTTCCATGCGGCAATTGCGGTATATGCAAGAAACTAAAAATAAATAGAAAACAGCACATAAAGTTGGAAATACGTAATGAATGGACAGGGGACACAGAAACACATAAAATTAAGGATCATATTACCTGCAAAAGTCAGGGCGCAATATACGCTATAACATGTCCGTGTAAAAAAACATACATAGGACGCACAAAAAGAACCATAAGCAAAAGAATAGGGGAACACATCTACAACATAGGAAGAAAATATGAGGGTCACCCGCTCTCCAGACACTACAAAGAAAAACATGGAGGAAACTACAACGGTACCATCTGTTGTGGTATTGAAATAGTCAAAAAAGACAAAAGAGGAGGAGATTATATAAAGAAAATGTCCAGGACAGAAAGCCGCTGGATATTTAACTTAAATACTCTAGCACCCTCAGGACTGAATTCTGAAATAGAACTATTCGCCTTCCAATAGACATCTAACCAGAATACTGGCAAGGAAGGAGTTAAGAATAGGAGGAGATACGGACCTTTAAAAGCAGCACTAGGAACCAGAACAGCTATCCCTGACGAAGATTAGCGATCTAATCGAAACGCGTTGGAGTATTTTTGGTCCTCCTGGTCCTCCGTAGCTACTACCGTGACGTCACGCATCACTCCGTGCAAGCGTGTACGAGCGGCCTTTTCAAACCACGAGCTGTGCCACCGGCCGGGGCAAGCTCTGCAGTTTAGATTTTAGATTTTATATCATATAAAAAAACTACTAAAACAAATAATAAATAACTATTAGGGCAAGACCCCCCCAAAAACCTTTCCCCATCCTGGACGGCACCTAAAAGAAGAAAAAAACAGAAAAAAGAAAAAGCAAGAAGGACACAGAGGAACAGGCTCCGCAGCTGCAACACCAAGGATAAGTTATTCCATTACTCTGGGAGTTACTGTATCATGTACTGTGGGCCTTCATAATACTGAACAGGCAGGGAGAGAAGGGAAAAAGGGGGTATACGTCGCGCAGTATCGAATAGATATACATTACGCATCATTTATTTGATTTTCAACGGGGGCGATACCGTTGCGGTACCGCTGCGTCAGTTCTATTGTAGTGCAAGCGCCGGTGTACCACTAGTATTATAACTGTATAACTCTTTTTGCTTTAAATTTGCCAGTTTCCAACAAAATAAATTACGCAAACTTTTTTTGAGTTCCATATAAGGTTCGTATACGGAACCATTCATTTCAATGGGCAGAAAGAAAAAATGTAGGCGTGCTCAAGCCCTGTCACACCGAGCACGGACCATGCCAGGAACCACGGCGTTACTTAAGTAAAAAGAGAAAAGGATCCAGCTCGATTAAAATGTTACCTTTATTTTTCAGTGCAGATAAAAGCCAGTTACACTCCAGTCTACATGTTTCGGATCAGGGACAATAGCGATCCTTCCTCATGATTATCTGTACTGAAAAATAAAGGTAACATTTTAATCGAGCTGGACCCTTTTCTCTTTTTACATTCATTTCAATGGTTCCACAAAAAAAACTGAATGTACTCCGTATGCATTCTGTTTCCGTATTTCCGTTTTTCCGTGCCATTCAAAGATAGAACATGTCCTATTATTGCCCGCAAATCACATTCTGTGGCTCCATTCAAGTCAATGGGTCTGCAAAAAAAACGGAACACATACAGAATGTACTCCGTATGTCTTCCGTATCCGTTCAGTTTTTGCGGAACCATCTATTGAAAATGTTATGCCTAGCCCAATTTTTTTAATGTAATTACTGTATACTGTATATGCCATACGGAAAAATTGAACGGAAAAACGGAACGGAACCGGAAACACTACTGAAACAAAAAGGTCGTGTGAATGAGCCCTAAGAGTCCCCGACCGTCACAGACTGTCAGGCTCCCATAGATGTACAGTGTGCAGTCATTATTGGGTTAAGCACATTCTTGCCAATAGAAGCATGCTTTCTGCCAAGCCTTGGGAGATACATGATGTATCTTGGCAGTCGGTTCTGCTGAATTTAAAGAAATATCCATTCAAACATAATTATCATGTTGTTTACAAATGGACCACTGACAACACAGTGAAAAATAGATATGGGGCAGAGCGGTCTTATTTTATGCAAATAAGTTTAGATTTAAAGGGGTTCTGCAGTTTGTTTAAACTGATGATCTATCCTCTGGATAGATCATCAGCAACTAATCGGCGGGGGTCCGACACCCGAGACCCCCGCCGAACAGCTGTTTGAGAAGGCAGTGGCGCTCCAGGAGTGCCGCGGCCTTCTCACTGTTTACTGCAGGCCCAGTGAAGTCACGACTAGTATCAATGGCCTGGGCGCGGCTAAGCTCTGTTCACTTGAATGGAGCTTAGCCGCGCCCAGGCCAGTTGATACTAGTCGTGACGTCACTGGGCATGCGGTAAAGAGTGAGAAGGCCAGGGCACTCCTGGAGCACCACTGCCTTCTCAAACAGCTGATCGGTGGGGGTCCCGGGTGTCAGACCCCCGCCGATCAGATGCTGATGATCTATCCAGAGTATTCGGGATTCGGCCGGATGGATTTTGTCCTGGTACTCATGCCAGGAACAGGCCGCATCCTCGCCAGGTCCCATTATAGTAATATAGGGCCTAGCGGTGCACCAGCCATTTCTGGCTATGCCGAATGTGTTGAAACTAGCCTTATACATATTTCTTATTAAATCTGGTCGGTATATACAAAATGCTCCCCATAATACAGAACTAGTATAATTTTATAATTTTATAGAACTAGTATAATCAAATATCCACTGACACATCACAACTCACAATAAAATATTGTATTCATTTACCAAAATATTCCACATAAGTAACAATTAATTAAACATATGTAGAACCAGAAAAATATCTCTTCTTTGTGTAAAACTGTCCCGGCCGGTTAAATATATTCACAATTAGTTTTTCTGTTCGGCCTACAAGTGCGTTTTTCATTAGTCACAGTTTAATTGACGCTCCCTTTGGAGCTTCTTGCTCTGCCTAGATTACATACTATCTGGTTTGAACAGTAACAATCATAAATAATAAATCAAATAAAATGCCTTAACTGTTCGGATGGAGCCTCCCTGTCACTTTTAAAAGACATCTCTAAAATATAATGTATTAAAATTTAAACATGAAAAAAAAAAATGTGAACATTTCAGATTGCCGAACCCTATCTGCACTTTCATTTCCCAATGTTTTATTTAAATGTAATTGCCTGATCTATCACTTTTTTTTTTTCTGAACCGCCTCTTTGAATTTCAGTTCGATTACTTTAGTGAAAACTTTAAGAGCTATTAACATTTCACAAAGACTGAACATGCTGATTGCCCATTCATACCCCATTAAGAATTGATGAAGTATGTTTTTTTTTAACCAATTGAAATTTAATGCATATGAAAATACATATAAGAACAAAGAAAGCAGGATCTATCGGTGTTGTATGAAACGTAATTATTTAAAGGGAATGTCTGCTCTTTTAGGTACAATGTGCTATTTGTAGAGCAGTCAGCTCCAGACTTCCGACATAATGTTAAAGCGAATTTGTCTTTTAATTGGCCACAGTGCTTCCTCTCCATGTTATTAGCATATCTTTATGCAGGGATCAGCAACCTTCAACAGATGTTGTGTAACCATAAACTCCCAGAATGCTCCTTTCACTTTTATGGGAGTTTTGAGAACAGCCAAGCGTGTTTGCATGTTGGGAGTTGTAGTTTCACAGCAGCTGGAGTGTTGAAGGTTGCTGATTCCTGCCTTTATGTTTTAAGATCACTTTTACAATCCAGTAAAAAAATAAAAAAATTTTTTATTCAATATGCTAATTAGCTGTGAAGAGGACTGAGGGTGAGCCCAAACCACTTGGTGCACCATTGCTCCTGCCTTTTCCCCTCTCCTGCTTGATTGGCAGGCCCAGGCTTCTGCATCCTCATTGTTGCTGGTTCTGTCAATCAAGCAGGAGAGGAAGATGCTGGAAGAGGAATATGATGGAGCTGTGGTGCACCAATTGGCTATGGCCTGCCCTCAGTGCTCTTAAAGGGCATCTGTCAGCAGATTTTTACCTATGAAACTGGCCGACCTGATGCATGTGCACTTGGCAGTCGAAGGCATCTGTGTTGGTCCCATGTTCATATGTGTCATATGAAAAAGGGTTTAATATATGCATATGAGCCTCTAGGAGCAACGGGGGCGTTGCCCTTAATTCTAGAGGTTCTGCGTTCTCTGCAACTGCTGCTCCCTCTGGACATTGATTGGCAGCGCCAGGCGTGATAATAGTTTCACTGTCTGATCCTACGCAACAAATTGCAAAGGGCATGGCAGTTGAGTAACAGCAACGCCGCCATTGCTCCTAGAGGCTCATTTGCATATATTAAAGGGGTTTTCCGAGATTTTAATTTTGATGACCTATCCTCAGGATAGGTCATCAATATCAGATCAGCTTGTGTCCGACACCCGGCACCCCCGCCGATCAGCTATTTGAAGAGAAGGCGCATGCCGTGCGAGCACTGCCTTCTCTTCATTGTTTACCTGCTTGCCGTCGACATCGCAGTGGCAAGCAGGTGTGATTACAAGAAGCCATCCCATTCACTTCAATGGGACGGCTCCTTCCTATACACTTGGGGGCACTTATGAACATGGGACCAACACTGATGTCTTCAGCTGCCAAGTGCACATGTAACAGGTCAGCCAGTGTCATAGGTACAAATCTGCTGACAGATGCCCTTTAACATCTAAGTAGCATATTCAATAACAGCATTTTTTGGGGTACTAGATTGCAGCACCGATACATAGAGGTATACTTATAAGATTGGGAGGGAGCCCTGTCCCGCATCGTGGCCAGTTAAAAACTGATTTTGTTAATGACGGGATACCCCTAAATGGTAAAATGTTGGCTGCATGCAACTACCACTATGGGAGTCTTAGGGGCTTACTACATACATTCAACTGAATGATAGCACAGTATGGACTAGTTCCTAATCTCTTTACTAGCAGCTAGAATTTTATCATTTAACTCTATACTTAGGGTCCATTCACACGTCCGTTGTTTCTTTCCTGATCTGTTCCGTTTTTTGCGGAACAGATCTGGACCAGATCTGGACCCATTCATTTTCAATGGGTCCTGAAAAAAAATCTGACATTGTGCTGTCCGATTTTTTTCAGGACCCATTGAAAATGAATGGGTCCAGATCTGTTCCGCAAAAAACGGAACAGATCAGGAAAGAAACAACGGACGTGTGAATGGACCCTTAGGCAGGGAATCTGAAGCTCAGCATCAGAAAAAAAAAAGCTCCAACTGCTATAAAGATAAAATAAAAAACTAATAAGAACAGAAGTTAGATTTATATTGATGAAAAACAAAATAGTGCTCAGGACTAAGTGAGCATTCACTTTGGAGCATATTTCTAGTTACTTGTTCAAAGTGCATTTATAAAACTTAATGGTGTTCAGTTTAAAACTGCCAATAAGAGATGCCAATGGGTTGCCTGTAAAGCATCTAGCCTTGCCTGGTTGATTCGGGTGACGTGCTGATCGTTGAGTCTGTTTGTATTCAGGCCTCACTTTATTCTGTTGTTATTCTGATCTTGTTCTAGTTTAGTCTGTATTCTGAAATCTGTAGTTGCAAAGTCTAGAGTATTTTCTGTGTAATTTGGAAGCTGTAGTTCCAGAGAGTTAAAGGGGTTTTCTGAGACTTATATACTGAAGGCCCATCCTCTGGATAGGTCATCAGTATCTGATTGGTGGGGTCAGACACCTGCTCAAGAAGACAGCAGCACTCGCAGTGCCGGTGTCTTCTCAAACAGCTGGTCAGTGTGGGGTCCTAGGTTTCAGACTCAAATTCTGATGACCTAGCCAGAGGAAACATGTCACTCATTTCCCATGATTGAGACATAAGGGAGTGCTGCAGCATAGGTCCAGCGAGTGCATGGTGAATGTGCATCACCAGTCCAGCTTGTGGGTGGTAAATGTGTCCAGGATGTCGAATAAGGAAGGCCTCATGCCTAAGGCCATATTATGGATCTGTGTCATACAAATCCATATTCCATAACCCATAATGATAGAGCCTGCTATAGGCTTGTAAGGTACCCCAGTGAGCTTCTGATGTCATATAGAGAAACAATGAGGCTTTTTTCTATATTATTGGGTGAGAAATAAACAATAGCATGCTGTATTATGCATGCATATTCTCACAGAGGCATTATATAGCACCATACAGAGTGCCTATAGACCCAGGTAGGGCCTTTCTTTGCTGTGTGCAGGAGTTCTGCACCTACATAACTGCTGTGTAAGCAACCTATGTTTTACGAGAGTGGTTGTCATAATTAATAGATGTCAATAGATGTCACCAATTTATTCGGTGTGAGAATGATGGATCTATGGGACAGGGACACTTCTTACTGAGGATATGCTAAGTATGGAATATAAACACGATGCATTATGCACCTAGCTATATGCAGGAGTGTGATGCTATAGATTGTATTTCCTGCGTCTAAATGATTTATTGTATAGCCTGCACTAACTCCAGAGTATACTGAGTCTGCAGCCATACCCTACACGTCTTCATTAAAAGGAAAGAATGACAGATATGCCAATTACATTGATTGGAGGAGACATTTTGAGTTCTATCATTGGGGTCAGAAGGATTTTCTTCAGTAATTGGAAAATATGTCCCTAGGCCTTATTTGTTGTCCTGGGGAACAGCAGCGATGGCCAGGTAAACAGTGTCTACTGCTGTCCTTTGATTAGGACATGGGTTCAAATTGATCCTGTTGCTAAATGATATACCAGCCAATGCTACATGGTCGGACTGTACGCCCATTGATTTCAATGGAATACCCAGGTGCTGCTCCCTCTCTTACCCCATACCTCCAAAGGATCCCTGTTTTAGAGGAATACACCCTCTTTTTGACCGTTTCCTTCAACGACCAATTTTTTTATTTTTTATTTAATTTCATTTAAATAACCTAGAAGATTATAGAATCTATGGCTCATGAGCACTACAGTCTCCTATTAGATTTCTTCATTGCTGTGATCATCTCAGCAGTGGGGAAGCCCAAATAGATGCACTGCACATTTGCCGACTACAGAACCTACGACACGTGTGGAATTACAGAGCCTGGCAAGAGCACAGTCAAGAAAAGTGGGCATGTCTAAGAGTGAAGTGTGAAGTGGAGGAGCATCAAGGGGATAGGGCCTGCCCCTTGGTGCACTGAAGCCCTAATTAGCATATAAAACTGACCCAAGAACTGCACAATGGGTTAGCAAAACTACCAGGCAGTATGCCTGATTTAATAAGTCTGATCCTGCTAACAGGTCCTCTTCAAATGGGGTTGTCCCATCTGGGACATTCATGACATTTCTATAGGATATGCCATAAATGTCTGATGGGTGTGAGCCTTATCTCTAGGACCTGCTCCTGTCTCAAGAATGGGACCACTGCACATGTGCAGCATCCTCTCCATTCACTGCTATGGGACTTATAGGTGGACCCATACCTGTCTGACATTTGTGGTATACCTTATAGATATGCCCTAAATGTTCCAGAAAGGAATACCCCATTTGCTGATATTTTGTATTCAGATGATTTTTCTGTACAGATATGCATGGAAATGTTGATCTTTCACACAATGAACCATAAACGTCTATCTTTGACTATCCAAAAAGTCAGGAAATATATTTGTTAAAACAGAGAACCATAATTGTGTGGGTTTTTTTTCAAAGAATCAACTGTAATTTTTTGATTTCAAAGAATCATGAAAAAACTCAAGCACAGCCAAACAGAAACAATGTTACAATTTTAGTCTGTCATAGACTTGTATAAAGCCAAATGCAAGCCAAAGGTAATGACTAAGCAGTTTTTCCAGACATAAACAAGTCTGCAGACCAGACATAAACAACAGAGCTAAACTAGACAGTCAGAAGGTCAGTGTGTCTGTTTTTTCCCTCCAAAACTTTGTACAGGTAGAAAGTCATTAAAGGGGTTGTCCGGGCTATATAATATCAGATCAGCCGGGGTCCAACACCCAGAACCCCTGCCCATCAGCTGTATGAGAAGATGGCACGCGCAGTGTGCACGTGCCATCTCCCTTCTCTCTTCTTGTTCTCTGCTGCTGTCTATTGCAAAGAGCATAGACAGCAGCAGCGGAGAGGAAGAGAGGAGGGAGACAGCACATGTACACTGCACGGACCGTCTTCTCATATAGGTGATCGGCAGGGGGGGCTGGTATGGGACCCCCGCCGATCTGATATTGATGACCTATCCTGAGGATACTATGCTGCCAGTGAAGGATCAAACATCACGCCAAGTCATTCCGTCTTAGGGTGGGTTCACATCACGTTTTTCCCGTCCTTTTAACATATACAAAAAACGTATATGTTAAACGGATGCCTCAAGCTGATGCCATACAAAGGCATCTGCTCACCAGAGTTCCATTGTACAAAAAAAAAAAAAACGTATTTGGTGTGCTGCGTTTTTTTTTTTTTTTTTGTAACGTATACATCAAACGGAGGCTTAAATTGTGATGTGAACCCAGCCTTAGCCTGGAATTTACTTATAAGATCTTTAGAAATACAATAGATTTAGACACGTATTATTAAGCAAAATTAGATTTTTGCAACCGATCACAAATCGATTCCTGTGCACCGTTCACAGCAGCTATCTGCATCCTTCTCACTACAGTCGTACCTATGAGGCAGTATCCGCGTGTTACTCAGGGTCACATACTTCCTCGGCAGCGTAACTACAGCTTCATATCTGACATTTAACCATTGTGCTTGTAAATTGCTCTGTAAGATAAGGTTTCCAAGAGACTTAATTGATGTGTATAAATTGATTTTCAGCCAGTTTGTGCACATTAACTTTGATTCACAGGAAATGTGGTGCAGTATGAGTGTAAAGGGGTTGTTAAGTGCCTTTTTTGCCGTCATAGCTTTTCCGAGCATAAAAAAGCTACATACAGTAACCTGAGAGGTAATGTGTTGTACTGGTATGTTGAGGAGTCATGATTGTTATCTTCTCTAGTTACACAATGCCCCCTAGCTCTTTCTCAGTATACAGAATGACATGATGTACATGTCTGCAAGCAGGGCTGAGACAAAGAGTGTGCAGCTGCCTAGGACACCATTGAGGTTGGGGTGCAATTTATTTTTTTGCCTTTAAATTTATAAATGTGGATTTAGACTGCCCGATTATTGGGCAGATTATTGAGAACGACCATTCCTGCGAACTCTTGTTCCCGACAATCTGCCCATCTAAATTTGCCACCGTTCACCCGATGAATGAGCGAAATGCTCGTTCATAGGGTGATCCTGTTCTTCATGCAGGCATATCAATCATCATTGTTGGGCAGGAGATTGTGCGATCTAAACATCGATCTGCTGGCCAGAAACTATGATTCTGTATGAGGACAAGGCATAGCAGCAATGCAAATGCAACAGTCTCCTTCACTGAACGCTTCCTTCCTGACAATCAGTGTAAACCCACCTGATGCAGGTTCATCCACGTCACTGGGTTCACCACTGGCCATGTCTGATTCATGCTGAATTTCAGAAACAGCAGGCGTGTGTGCAGTGTGTTCCAAATCCCTGTCTGAGCACTAAGAAAACGTATCCTAGTTCTTCTGGTGTCATACCAGTCAAACAATGACGATGTATGATCCTCACCAGCAGTCAATACCCAGGTCAAAAGTGGAACACATAACAAGCTGTCAGTTCTACAGCTCCCCAAAATAAACAACAATACCCCAGCCTCCTAGTCTCCAATAGCAGGCACCAAGTGCCCAATAACAGTCAAGTTACCACCAGTGAGCACAATACTTACCTTCTTGACGTTCCATCCCCTTCTGCCACAAAATAGAAGTAGAATTGTAACTTTCTGTTTCTGTGCCAAGGAGAATGTCTTCATGGATAACTTCTTTTGCTGGGACAGTAGATCTGTCTTACTAAATTGAGAACACTTGGGAGACATGATGCACATATTGAAAAACTGAGCAGTGACTCCCATACATTTTGGTATTCACTGTCCTAGGTATCAATATGAGGTTGATCTCCTATTTCCCAACATTTTACTTACTTCTGTTCTCACAATTTGTAGATCCTGGGTTTGTCTCAGGTTATATCCTTCTGAGCATGAAGTGATTATTGGTCATGGTGTCCTTGATATAGATCCTTATCAAACTGTGAGGTAGGCTTCACAAGTGATACACCTCTTAGATTCAGTAACGAAAGCCCACTGTCTTGCCAGACAAAATTAATCTCAGATCACTATACTTCCCAAAATTTGAAGAGACAAAATCGGGACATTTGAGTCCCACCTCAAGAATATTCAGTAATGCCTCCAGCCTGTTCAGGACTTCCCACTTTTGTAATTGGGGGTTTAAAGAAAACCTGCCCCTTTTGTGGTCCAGTGCCTGGAAATCTGGACTGTTGGCATGTATGGATCACTTCATTCTGGAAGCATTCTTTTATGCAAACTTAATGTCTTTTTCACAGCACAGTGGCTTTTTGTGGCACCACGATTGACTCTTGGGTGTTATGGCTATCACTTTGATTTCTATGGGTACAATGTCAGACCAAAAAAATCTGAAATAGCACACTAATCATACCACATGAACATATCTATGTTTCTACATGTACAGTACGTCAACCACTGAGACATAGACATCGTCAGGGCTTGGCTGGTGAAGCCCAGTAAAAAAATATTTGGGCAGTCCTGATCTAGAAATGCCTACAACTTTATATTGTATTATGGTCAACGTAAAGTTTAATCACTGTATTCTAGGTTGTGATATGATGTATTATCTCAAGCACCACTAAGCTGTATAAGCTGGATGTAATATTTACAACCATGGTTTAAGTAAGATGAACGTCTCTTGATTGTTATAAGTGTTACATTGGCAATGCAAAGTCTATGGCACTACCAAAGATAGCCGAGCTTCACACTTGGTTTAATCTTGCAGTCCTAGAGAGTTGAATGGAGCAATAGTGCACATGCTCCACTGATGTTACTTTCAAATGGGGGACACAGGACTTCTGTTCTCATGATCGGGGGGATAGAAGGTTCAGCAGTTGGACCACCCACTGATTAGGCACTTATCACATATCCTATGGATAGGTAATAGGTTGTTATTCTCGGATAGTGATGACCTTTGCGATTCGTCTGGCGGTCGGTTTGCAGAGATCTGAGCGTTTGAAGTCCGCCAAACATGCGAACATATGGCGATGTTCGCGCGCGCCATATTCTTTTGCATTGCACCAAACTTTGACCCATGACACATTCATCAGGTGGGACAGGACAGCCAATTGAGACATTTCAGCACATGGACACACCCCCACCCTATAACAGAACCCGATCTGGCTGCCATTTTACATTCTGTATTTTGTCTGTGTAGGAAGAGGTTGCTTTGTGGAGCAGGGACAGGCTGTTAGGGACACCAAACACTAGCTAATAGGGCCACAAAAGTACTTTTAAGGACTGGTATAGATGTGCTATCGATAGGTGTGATATACAGAGGGGTGTGATATACTTATAATATACTTTCTAACATAGAAAGTATATTATAGTGCATTTGTACTGTGCAGTAGTTGTGTGTGGTTCTGCTGCGATACCGCAGCTATATAGAGGGACAATCAGCTATAGGAACAACTAATTGCAACAGGTGTGATATACTAGTTGCCCCCCCCAAAAAAAATGATTGAGGCAGGGGTGTGATAGACCTATAATATACTTTCTATATAGTGCATTTGTACTGTGCAGCACTTGTGTGAGGTTCTGCTGCGATACCGCAGCTATATAGAGTAACAAACACTATTGAAACAACTAATTGCAATGGGTGTGATATACTAGTTGCCCCCCAAAAAAACTGATTGAGACAGGGGTGTGATATACCTATAATATACTTTCTATATAGTGCATTTGAACTGTGCAGCAGTTGTGTGCAGGTTCTGCTGTGACTACCGCAGCTATATAGAGGGACAAACGCTATAGGAACAACTAATTGCAACGGGTGTGAAATACCAGTTGCCCCCCAAAAAAACTGATTGAGGCAGGGGTGTGATATAGCTATAATTTAGTTTCTATATAGTGCATTTGAACCCCCTGACGAAGGTACGCCGAAACGCGCGTTGGGGTAGTGCCGCCCTGGGTCTTTTCACACACAGTTCATCTCCGGTGAGTTCCTGTTTTCTACCACCCTCTATGGGCCCCTGGACCTTGTTTGGTATTACTTGGTCCACTATTGACTGGTCTGCAATATATTCTCACTTTTCCTATATACATTTGCACACCATCTATTGCCCATTTGAGGTATATGTGGTAGCGGGTACTTGACCGGGGACTCATATACTCTATTCGTGCATGGGTTTGGATTTTCCAATTTGTACCTTACTCCCATGCTGCATGTATACGATATTTTATCATTTTGATGATCCGTGTGTTTTTCTCCCAGGGTGGCGCTTTTTTGCTTTTTTGTCCTCCGCTCCTGTTTTATCATGTTCATGGCATCATACCTCTTGATTATTTATGTCATTTTAATCATGCTTTAATCATGCTTTAATAAAATTTGTTATACTTTTTGGCATTATGAGCTCCTTTTTTCTCTGTTTCTATTGCATTTGAACTGTGCAGCACTTGTGTGCGGTTCTGCTGCGATACCGCAGCTATACAGAGGGACAAATGCTATTGGAACAACTAATTGCAACGGATGTGATATGCCAGTTGCCCCCCCCCAAAAAAATGATTGATGGGTGTTGTGACGAATACCACATCTCGTGCCCACTTGACGTCAACTACTTCAAGCTCACGAGTGGTGGTATTGTCCCTGGTTACCAAAAACGTGACATTACGCCCTCCGGGAGGAGCAGGTGGGGTTAGGTTGGTACAGTTTACACACACACCTCCTGTCCACGTGGGCACAGAGAGGCAACAAGCTGAGAGAGCCTTTTCACAGTCCGGTCCGCTAAAGGGATTATATAGTGTCAGAAACCAACCCGCGGTAGCTTATAACTAGGCCAAAACACGGACGTTGGAATTTGTGATCGAGATACAAGATAGCACAAGATTAAATTATATATCTAATCGCGGTAAGGGCACAATATACACAGAGTATATATACAGTAGTCTGAGGTAACAGATACAGATTAGATGGGTACAACAGGGTTAAGCAGTGTAAACGTCAGTTACCGGGTAAGATGAAAGTTCCTTTTGGTTGTGAGATGTTCTTTGCTGGAGTTCACATGAAGGGCCGTGATCTACGCTAGTTCCTGGGTCCCTCTAAACACATTTGTAAGATGTGACCCATCTGCAGAGAAAGGCCCGGCCGCTTGCTGGCACAAGCCTTTTAACCTGTAGCCGGCCCCTCCCCTCCCGGCCTCAGGGAGGGGTCCACTCCCCCTCTTCTAGGCTGGCAGAAAATGACCCACAAAACCTTTTAGGGTTCATAGCTCCAGACCAGAGGGTCACAGGGAGATGGTTCTGGGACCAAACCTGGTACCGTTATGTGGTTTCTATGGGGAGATATGGATATCTCCCTCCCCTGACCTCGTCCCAATAAACAAATGGGCACGTACATCGTGGCCACCGGGACACAAATATGTATCCGGTTTGCGCCTGCGATGGCCAGGCGATTCATATCTCCTTATGAAAGGTAGGTGCCAACATGTCTGGGAGGTCTCATTGATCCTGGGCAAGGGCTGATACCCCCTGATGGGAGTTTTCCTGCAGGATATAGCTTGGCTCCAAACTGGTGGACTGAGGTTTGACCTTCTCCACCTGGGACCTCCTTGAAGCCTGGACCCCCTGGGGCTTTCTTCCTTGCCAGCTGACACTCAGATGGCTGGGGGGGGGGACTTATTTTGCATGTATACTTATGAACCTGCCAAAAGGTGAATCAAATGACAAGTAGGGCTGGGGCTCTGAAGCAGGGCCCTCCTGTGGAGTTCACTACCTCCGCTATCTGTCACCAAATGGGGGTGTGAGGACATGGCTGACAGTAAATATTAATCCATATTCCTCACAGGTGTGTTATACCTGCTTCCACAAAAGACTGATTAAAGGGTTAGATATACCTGCTTCCACTAAATATTGATTGAGGCCTTGCAATATACCTGCATCCACAAACACTGCTCTTCTCTAGGGATACAGGGTAATTTTGAAAATGACAGGCAGAGGAAGAGGCAGGCCGTTCAGCTGGGGTGGTAGGGGTCAGGCAGGTGCACCAGGCCGGAGCCTAAGTGGGAAGTTGAAGAAGGCGCATGCGATTACTTCAAAGGACGCACCAAAGTTGGTCGAGTGGCTCACTCACCCTTCCGCTTCTGTACCCTCCTCATCCTCTGTATCTGCACCCTCCTCACTCTTAGCTGTGTGCACCCCCAAATCCACCACCACCACCATAGCCCCTCCACACGAGTCAGAGGAATTATTTTCCCATCCATTCCAAGACCTTACCGATGCGCAGCCATTCTTGACATCAGATGAGGAAGGCGAGGTAGCAACAGCTGCCACCCAGCGGTCTGACGACAGTTCCAAGATAAGTCCAAGGAGGGAGGTCACGGCTTTTGCTGCCTACCCTGAGATCTCAAATGTCAGTGGTGGTGAAGGTGACAATGATGACGTGTCGATGGACATCACGTGGGTGCCAACAAGAGAGGAAGAGGAGGGGAGTTCAGAGGGAGAGACGGGGCAGAAGAGAGGAAGGAGAAGGAGGAGAAGCAGGCACAGCTCGCAGGGCATAGGAGGCAAAAAGTAGACTGTAAATGTATCTGGAGCTAGCCATCCACCATGCACGGTCACTTCTGGCGCTTCCAGGACGCTGGCACATGGCTCCGCAGTGTGGGCATTTTTTAACATGTCAGCTGCTGACAATAGTGTTGCCATATGCAGGCTGTGCTCTCAAAGCATAAGTCACGGTAAGCCCAACACTCACCTAGGGACAACTACCTTAAGAAGGCACCTGGCCTCCCATCACCGAGCCCAGTGGGAGCAACGCCGTCAGAACCCACAAAGCCACACTTCTGGTGCTCCACGTCCTGCCTCTTCTCCTTCTCCTCTCTCCTCCCATTTGTCCTCCACTCCACCTTCCACCATGCAATCGTCGCGTTCAGCTGGCATAAGGCAGGCTTCCGTGGCCCAAATGTTCAAGCGTAAAAAGATGATGATGCCAGATAACCCTTTTGCCCAACGGCTGACCGCTGGTTTGTCGGAACTGCTAGCCCATCAACTACTGCCATATAAACTGGTGGACTCGGAGGCCTTTAGAAAATTTGTGGCCATTGGCCCATCGCAATGGAAATATTTCTCCCAGAAGGGAATACCAAAGCTATATGGCCATGTTCAGAGGCAAGTGAAAATATCTCTGGCACACAGTGTCAGTGCCGAGATACATCTGACCACAGAAACGTGGTCTAGCAAACACGGGCAGGGAAGGTACATAACGTTTACTGCCCACTGGGTGAACCTTCTGAAAGCCGTCAAGCATGTAACCCGTGGCTCCCGTGTGGATTTGATATTACCGCCACAGATTGCATGTAGGCCTGCCTCTTCTTCTCCTCCTTCTACTCAATCCTCAGTCTTCTCCTCGGCTGACTCCTCCTTTTCCACTGCTACTACCTCTTCCGCTGCGCCCCCCCAAGCTCCCCAGAACCTTTTGATGTCCCAGGTGAGATGTTGCCATTGTGTGCTGCAGATGTTGTGCCTGGAAGCCAAGAGCCACACCGGTCCTGCGCTGCTTTCAGCTCTGCAGTCACAGGTCGATCAGTGGCTAACCCCGCTCAATTTGACAGTTGTTAAAGGGGTGTGCGACAATGGTGCCAATCTGCTGAGCGTGCTGAAACAGGGCAAAATTACACACGTGCTGTGAATGGCGATTCGTTGTCAAATACCCCGGGGTCCAGGACGTCTTGCAGCAGGCCAGTCCATTTTAGAAGATCTTACACGGCCATGGCTTGCCTTGCTGACTTTCAGCGACGACACCACTTGCCCGTCAGAAGTCTACCTTCTATATGCTTTATAGGCTGCTCCAGCAGAAACGTGCCGTTAACGACTACCTGTACGAACTCTGCAGCATGACAGGTTCTGGGGAGCTTGGTTGCCAGTGGCTGCTCATGCGCAATGCATGCAGACTTCTGCGGCCATTTGATGAGATCACCAAACTGGTCAGTCGCAGCCAGGAAGCCATCAGTGACATCGTACCTTTTTCCTTCTTTCTGGAGCGTGGATTGCGTCATGTCATTGATCAAGCCGTCAAGGAGCAGGAAGATGAAGTAGTCGCAATGCTGAATAAATTCCATGGGGGGGGCTACTCCATCTGAGACAAGTCAGCAGGAGTCTGAAGAGGAGTCAGAGGAGGATGGTGGCTGGGGGAAGGAGGAGGAGGAGCAAGATGAGTAGGCTTTGAGGGGGACTTCAAACTTTTCAGGGATCCATGGTGTTGTCCGTGGCTGGGGGGAGGAGACCGAGGACGACATTCTGCTGGGCAAATGGGGGCCTTCATGCTCCAGTGTCTGTAGAGGGACCCCCATATAAAAAGCATAAAGGGCAAGGACCAGTACTGGGTGGCAACGTACTTAGACCCCCAGTACAAACACAAAATGGCGGACATGTTACCAGCATCACAGAGTGCTGGCAGAATGCAGCATTTTCAGGCCTTGCTGCGAGATATGCTGCATTCTGCTGTTGTAGGCACTGGCAGAGGAATTTCCACCCACAGCGAAACAGGTGCGGGTACCAATCCTACTGCGGCTGCAAGAAGAGGGCGGTTTGAAGATGTGTTGGTCGCTATGGATATGAGATCATTCTTGCAGCCAACCCATCGACAGCTGCCCTCTGGATCCAGCCTTGGGGAACGCCTAGACCGACAGGTGTCCGACTACATCGGGTTAACGGCCGATGTGGATGCTCTGAGAAGCGAGGAACCCCTGGGCTACTGGGTGTGCAGGCTTGACCTGTGGCCAGAGCTCGCACAATTTGCCATGGAAGTCTTGGCTTGCCCCTCGTCGAGTGTCCGGTCCGAAAGGACATTCAGTGCAGCAGGGGAGATCTTGACCGATAAGCGCACTCGCCTAGCTCGCCTAGACAGTGTAGACTACCTCATATTTCTAAAAACGAATGAGGCATGGATCTCCTAGGAATTCAACACCTGTGACGAACACATGTAATTGAATTTCCTCATGCCAACGTACACATATCCGCCACCACCCAGAACAAAGAATGATCCTTGTCTTAAGTATATACAGCGGCATAAAAGGCCTTTGTCATGTGAATGCCTAATTTTTAGGGCCTCTATTGTAGTGGCCTACAGTGCAATTTTTATCAAGTGACCGCCTAATGTACCTCCAGCCACAGAATCACAAGTTCTTTTGTGTCAAGTGAATGCCTAATTTTTGGGGCCTCTACTTCAGTGGCCTACAGTAAAATTTTTATCCAGTGACCGCCTAATGTACCTCTAGCCACAGAATCACAAGTTCTTTTGTGTCAGGTGAATGCCTATTTTTTGGGGCCTATACTCCAGTGGCCTACAATTCTATTTTTATCCAGTGACAGCCTAATGTACCTCCAGCCACAGAATCACAAATTCTTTTGTGTCAGGTGAATGCCTAATTTTTGGGGTCTGTTCTCCAGTTGCCTACAGTTCTATTGTTATCCAGTGACCACCTAATGTACCTCAAGCCACAGGATCACAAGTTCTTTTATGTGAGGTGAATGCCTAATTTTTGGGGCCTCTACTCCAGTGGCCTACAGCAAAATTTGTATCCAGTGAACGACTAATGTACCTCCAGCCACAGAATCACAAGTTCTTTTGTGTCAGGTGAATGCCAAATGTTTGGGGCCTGTACTCCAGTGGCCTACAGTAAAATTTTTATCCAGTGAACGCCTAATGTACCTCCAGCCACATCAACCAAAGTTCTTTTCTGTCCGGTGAATGCCAAATTTTTGGGGCCAGTACTCCAGTGGCCTACAGTAAAATTTGTATCCAATAAATGTCTAATGTACCTCCAGCCACATCAGCCAAAGTTCTTTTCTGTCCGGCAATTGCCAAATTTTTGGGGCCAGTACTCCAGTGGCCTACAGTAAAACTGCCCATGTTGTGGGACTATTTGTGTACTTCTAGTAAGTGTTTGCTGGCTGCAAATATGACCTTAAGGTATTTCAGGTTCGCCTGCCATTAAAGTGAATGGGGCCCGCCGCGAACGCTCGGCTCGTGAATATTCTCGGACAACCTCATGAATTGTTGATTCACAGAATTGAATGGTGATAAGAGTTAGAATGCCTTATGCTTGTTCTGTGAGTTAATTTATGACTCATAAACACAATAAATTCATACATTTTTAATAAAAAAAAAAAAGACATTTCCACAACAGCTTTAAAATTCTAATTTTTATTCCATTTCTAGTAATTATTTTTCTTAAGCGCCACAATATTAACTTTTATAATAAATTAAGTAACTTTTTCTCTTTATTTTCTAAGCTACTAAATTATACCATGCAGAAGAAAATAGGATTAGTAAGTGTATCTGTCTAGCCTTATTTCTACTTGATTTCAATTTGTTTCAGTATTTCATAATCATTTTTAACTAAGAGGTAAAATGGGCTAAAATTAATGTGGGTGCAATGGATTGTAAGGATCAATTTCCACTACACTACTTAACTATAGCATTAAAACCTCTACTTAACTTGTGTAGGTCTCCCTTATGCTTCCAGAACAGAGCTCTGCCCTACTGTGGCATAGACTCCAGTAGACCTCTGAAGGTGTCTTCTGGTATTTGGCACCAAGACGTTAGTACCATATCCTTTGAACCCTATAAGTTGCAAGATGGGGCCACCATGGATCAAACTTGTTTTTCAACAGTTTGCAGGTGCTCAATCATATTGATATTTGGAGAATTTGAAGGCCAACATCCCAAACTCAACTGTCCACATGATATAAACATAACATTTTGTCAGACCAGTCCACTTTCATTCATCGCTTCATGATCCAGTTCTAATGCTCAAGTGCCCATTGTAGGCGCTTTCAGCAGTGGACAGGAATCAGCATGGGTTCTCTGACCAATCTGTGACAACGCAATCCAGTATGAAGCCAGTTTTGATGTACTGTGTGTTCTTCCTATATTTGCCAATGATAATGTTTTCATCATCAATGAGCTATGAGCCCAAGTGACCCTGTGGTCAGTTCACCAGTTGTCCTTATTTGGACTACTTTTCCGGGGTACTAACCACTGCATACTGGGAACACCCTACACAACAGAGACAGCTCCAGGTTCATGTGGGCCTTTGGGCGATAAAGTCTCAGTGGTAACTTACACAGTGATAACTCTCTGAGTACAGATAATATAGTAGATATCACCTGCAGTCCTATGTAACAGCACATATAACACAGTCATGGCTATCTGAGTACAGAAAATGTAGTAGTGTTACCTGCAGTCCTATGTAAAACCACAGATGACACTAGTGCTAATAATGTGTTAGTGTTACCTGCAGTCTTATGTAAAACCACAGATGACACTAGTGCTAATAATGTGTTAGTGTTACCTGCAGTCCTATGTAAAACCACAGATAACACTAGTGCTGATAATGTTGTAGTGTTACCTGCAATCCTATGTAAAACCACAGATGACACTAGTGCTAATAATCTGGTAGTGTTACCTACAGTCCTATGTAAAACCACAGATGAAACTAGTGCTAATAATGTGTTAGTGTTACCTGCAGTCCTACTGTATTTAAAACCACAGATAACACTAGTGATGATAATGTGGTAGTGTTACCTGCAGTCCTATTTAAAACCACAGATAACACTAGTTTAGATCATGTGGTAGTATTACCTACGTCCTTAGTGTGCCTCCCTGTGCCTCTCCCATGGACTCCATGCTGGCGGCGCTGCCTCCTCTTCCATCTTCTTCTTCTTGTCCCACACAGAACGTCCTGATGCAGCTGTGTCAAGACATAGGAACATTGTGGGCATGGTGATGGTGACACACAGGGAGAGACACACACAGAGACACACACACACACATACGGAGAGACACACACAGGGAGAGACACACACACACACAGGGAGAGACACACAGGGAGAGACACACACACACAGGGAGAGACACACACACACAGGGAGAGACACACACACACACAGGGAGAGACACACACACACAGGGAGAGACACACACACACAGGGAGAGACACACACACACACAGGGAGAGACACACACAGACAGGGATAGACACATACACACAAGGACACACACATACACACAGGGACACACACATACACACAAGGACGCACACACTGGGACAGTCAAATACACACAGGGACAGACACACACACACACAGGTGGATACACACAGGGACACACACAGAGTGACAGACACAAATAAAGGGACAGACACACATACGGGGACACACACACAGGGACAGAAACACACACAGGGACAGACAGACACACACACACACACATGGACAGACACACAGGGACAGACACAAACACAGGGACAGACAGACACACACACAGGGACACATGCACACACACAGGGGGAGATACACACACAGGGACAGACATAAACACAGGGACACACACAGGGACACACACCCACATGGACAGACACACACATGGACAGACACACATACGGACAGGGGCAGACACATAAATATGGAAAGACAGCTGTGCGATGGTGAGATTGTCAACCAACTTCTATCTAATGTGAGTGGCCACCTTTAAGGGACATTAAAAGGGAATTCCACCTTTAGTTATGCTCCAACTTTTTGTTACCTTCTAATATGACTCCCACTGATTCCCAGTACTGAGGGCACATGGACTGGGATTTAAATGGGAATTATCAACATGTACCAGAAGGTGGTCTAAACTGTAACCCATTAGGCACTGGCTAGACTGTGGTATGGAGTCTAAGCAATGCCTTAGACACACCCCGGGCACACAGACAGACAGACACACACAAACACACACACACAGGGAAATACAGACACACACACACACACACAGGGAGACAGACAGACACACACACACAGGGACAGATAGACAGACACACACACAGCTAGGCCTCACCACACTCCAGATAGGCTCCTGTCTGTACAGGAACACAGCTCTCTACTCCTCCAGGCTCCTCCCCCATTGGTCACATGGGCAGATGACATCAGGAAGGTCCTTTAGCCCGGAAGGAAACTCCATCTACCCTGTTCTGAGTCCTGGGGCTGACCACCCCAGCAGTGCACATGGTGAAAATTGTCTGCATTGCTGGGGTAAGCTGCCCTAGAATTCAGAACAGGCAGTGGACACAGCTGCAGGAGTGAGAGGGCACAGTGGGCCTCCCCCTCCAGGAACAGTGGGCCCCGGAAACTGCCCTGGTGTGCCGGGTGCCGACGCAGGCTCTGCCACACAACCTGCTGTTTTGGAGATCCTTTGACCTTGTCAAAGAAACTCAGACCTTATGCTAGTCCATTTTCCTGCTTCCAACACATCAACATTAGAGAGTGACAGTTTACACTAGACAGATGCCATTGTCATGAGATAGTCAATGTGATTCACTTCACCTGTCAGTGATTTTAATCTTATATCTGATCTGTGTATGTTGTACTATAAACGTATTTATTTGTCTGAAACCAATCCTGAAAACTATATAAAACTTAATGCACATTTGATTGTCTGTAGTATTATTAGGAAACAATATAAATAAGAAGAGCAACTTCTACTTGGACCAAGTAAAATAGGAGCATAGCTTTAAGGACTGTTAACAGTCATAGTACATACGAGCCTCTGCCACATAAGAACACACCAGTATTTAAATGGCACATAGTAGCTGAATACTGTCTAGGCTAGGAGCTTCAGGTCAAACCTGTGTGGAAAAACAATTTCTCATGCCTGAGCAGCAATCACCCTAAAACAGCTGTTTGCAGGTGGGGTACTGGCTTAGCTATATTCTAAATTATGTTTCGAGGACTGTTTAAAGGTCGAACAATTAGGATAGGTAGTTTCTATCTGAGGGCATCATATGCACAGCTTTATTTGCTTTCTGGAAAAAGAGATAATTTACATACATTCTTACCAGGGACTGTCACACCAAACCACTGTACACCATCCATTGGAACCTTCCTTATTACACCACTACTTTAAATGGATTTTCAGGATAGGTTAACAAAATCAGATTGGTGGGAGTCCAATTCCCGGTACCCCCGCCAGTGAGCACTGTGGCCTTTTTTCTTAGCCAGAGAGGTCACATTCATCTGTCACATGGTCTAGGGCAGTAATGGCTAACCTCCGGCACTCCAGCTGTGGGAAACTACGACTTCCAGCATGCTTCATTTATTTCTATGGAGTTCTGAGAACAGCCAAGCAAGTGTACATCTTGGGAGTCGTAGTTTTACCACAGCTGAAGTGCTGGAGGTTAGCCATCACATGTCTAGGGGCTGCCCAGTCCCAATCAACTGCTATCCAATGGTCGGCTCTGTGCATGGCAAGATGCCAGGAGGCCACAGCACTCACCAGAGTCCTGCTGCCTCCTCAAACAGCTGATTGGTGGTGGGTGCTGGGAGTCAGACTCCCACTGATCTGATATTGATGACCTATCTTGAGGATAAGTCATCGATATTCAATATCCAATCAGGACAACCACTTTAATTGGACAATTTCCAGATTCATTCTCTGCTTAATTGTTGATAACTTCATAAACCTTCCAAAAGCTTCAGGAACCCTCGGTTTCAGGAACCCACAAACAAGGCAGAAACTTACAGGTTGGATCTACAGTATTTACAGATTTAAAAAATTAAAATTAAAAACAAAATAAGTGCAGTACCCCAGTACATGCAAATGTTTGGTATGTTATTTAATGTTTGCACTATACACCCGCAGGTGAGGTACGGTCGGCATCAGGAATGGGGCTAACCACCCCATTCCTCTCCTTTGTGGTAGAAGTGAACTGGCCCTATTTCCTGCCATAGGAGTGAAGAGTCTTAGCTAGGATTCTTCAAAGCTTCAGTGTATCCAGACTTTACTGCAGGTGAGGACTATGGCTCAGACACCTATCACCTTAGCCCACATCCAGGCCAGGACAGCTCATAAAAGCCTGCATTACATAGTAGAAACCTACAGCCACAAGTGCTACCTTACAGCCGTTAGACAGAAGTTCAGGAGAGAGACATCAGCAAGATAGTGCTATTATCTGCCACTTTGCCAGCCACCATATCTCATCATCTGGGAAAAGAAATTGCACTGTGTACAAACTACTGCTGGATGATCTACAACTTCCATTTTGCGCTTTGTAAAAATAAACTTTTATTCTTCTACTTCTGACTGGTTCCTTATACCACCTTTCCACTACACTGATACACAGTGGCCTGAGGGAGTATACCATGGCACATGATGTCATCAGGGCCATAACCACTCCCATCCTCTACTTCGGCTCCTCAAGGGCTCGCTGCATAAGCCACCATGTGATTGCTTAATAAGTTGTAAGAATACTTATATTATTAGAAAAATATCACTCCTAATAAAAAGAAAACCAATAATAAGTACTATTGATAATATATATAGTTTATGTTTTTAAATATGTTATCGTAGATATGCAAGAGTGACATTTTGATGAATTCTTGAAGAGCGTAAAGATTGTAGAAATCATTGAATGTTTGAACTTTTCCAGAAGACAAATTAATTTATGTGAAATAAAATCTAAGTGTTTATGTAATTCAGAGAATACGGCTATATGGCCAGAGATTGGAAAGCATAATGCATTGCACATTTCAGTGGCTTATTAAAGCTTACATTGTTTCTGCTACGGCCTGTGGGCTTTAAGTCCTATTAGTGTTCTATATAAAGCTGGCAAACCGCCTCGCTCTGGCATTACTTGTTTTAGTTTAAGAGGGGAAAATAAAAGCTGTTTAAATATACTTGAGATGAAAATTACAGCATGTGTAAGCAAGGCTCTGTCTCATAGGAATGATTGTAAGACAGGAGGTAATGAACACAGCCCCACCGTATGTTCTGGTAATTTCCAAGTACAAGATGTATTGTAAACATGTCTAATAGAGTATGATGTCACATAGATAAGCCATGGATGGACTTGACGGTCCTTGCTGGAACTGGTGATGTCATCTCTCCAAGAATGGTGACATCACTTAATGTAGGATGCTGCTGTTGGTAGAGCAGAAAGTAAGCCATTTTTCTGAAGGTTTAAGGTGTTTTCCCGGACATAACCCTTTCTTCCCTTTTCAGTATGAATGAATGGAGCATCGGAAAATTTCATGAATTGCACAGGGCAAGGGCTTTTTTTTTTTTTAGATCTGGTGACGTACTGGGTCTGGTGATATATGGGTAAGCCAGGGGAGTATTATGGCTAGCAGTGATCCTGATGGCGACACCTGCACTAATGGACAGTCTTTAGCGCTTCCATAGCCTGTAAAAACAGGCTAGGGCAGTGCTATAGACCACCCATTAGTGCTGGTGACACCACGGTGATCACTAGGAGAATGTAAACAAACAGCCCTTGCCCTGTGCGAATCAGCACAGAGCAAGGGGGAGCATCGGATTGTGAAATGCTCTGATT